>NC_143264.1:23610527-23762492 GCF_984573655.1 Nuphar pumila
CATTGGTGATTCTCTGAAACAATAAATTGAGACTGAAGCATAATTAGAACAGGAATTTGGAGAAGATGATTAAAGCGGAAATCAGTCATCGAGAGGTAATAAATAAAAAAAAATGAGAAAACAATAAACAGAATAATAAACAAAAAAAAAATAGAAGGAGATGTTGGAATATAAACTATTCCATTGATGTTGCAATTGGTAGATCGATTCCGCTATATGCGGATCGATCTCACCATGGGTGCATTAAAAGAAAGAGAAAAAAAACAAAGAAAAGCCGAAATTAAAGTAAGGAGGTATTTACAGGGAATCCAAAAATGGAAGAGGAATTCTTACCTGGTTTTCGCAGGGGTCTTGAAACGAAAATGGGAAGCTCCCCTTTGTTCTACCGTGAAGATATTCTATTCGTACTTGAAAGAAGGATCTGGCTTGCAGAAGTTCTGAAGAAGGGCGTTCCCCTTTTTGGTTCGGTCTTCTATTGAAATTCTGAAGGATGGGTAAAGAGGTGAAGAGCGACTGAGCAGCAGAAGAAGAAGATGGGGAGATTGAAAATGGATTCAAAGGAATAATAACACGAAGATGGATGATCCTCAGGGCTCCTCCCTGCGTTCTTTTTATAGAAGGAGAGGAGGGGATGGCAGTTGGGGATCAAGGGTGGATGAAGGAAGATGAGGCGATCAGAGGGTTGAGGAAGGATGGGGATTCTGTTGGAGATGAAGGGTCGATGGATCGATCGATCGGGGGAAGGCGCGATGGAGAAGCTTCCAAAGGGAGGGTGAGACAGAGAGATGGCCAGATTCTCTGATTTTTCAAAAACAATGCGTTAAGAAAAGGTTTTCTTTTAAAAAGGGTTTTAAACTTTACCTTTTTGAAATTTTCTTTAAATTTTAAAAACTTTGTTCTTTTTCGTTGTATTTTTTTCTAATTTTTTTGTTATTTTGGGAATAAAATCCTAAAATCTAGGCAAGATCTAAAAGTAATTTTTTGTATTTTTTGGAGGAATATTTTTACAAAAAGAGGAGTTTTTTGAGAAAGTTTTTGAAATTTTCTCAAACAACGGGTTTGAATCCAGAATTTGCAGAGATATTCGAGTTTTTGGACTTCGAGTTGAGAAATATGAGACAATGGATCCAAATGGATACCAGATCGGCTGCCTGAGCCCTTTTAGAATTTATTTTTGGTATTTCTATAAATTTAATTTAAAATTCGGATAATGAGGCTCAGATTTGGATTTAACACTGGATCTGGATCCAAAATTGAGTTATATATAGAAAATGGATTTTGATTTCAGTAAATTCGAAGAATAACTGAAATTTAGATTGAAATTGACTCAGTATCCTCAGAAAAATGGGGCCAAGGGCAAAAAAGAAATATTTGCAAAATTTTGAAAAATTTGTAGTGTTCACACTAGTACAGCAGTTTGAGATACAAAGCATATAATGAGTGAATGTAGGATACCTGATTGGTTGGAGGCCCTTCCTAGCATTTGTAAACAAGCATTCTTGTCAACAAGTCCCAGCGTCTTACAAATATCGATAAGTTTCCAACCATCGTAAGAACAAGATCTACCTGCAGTAACAAAACAATGCCTTAATGACACACAAGATGACATGCGTTCTTCATCGATAGCATGATGAGATGGAAAGCTACTCACGATGCATTAATGGCACTGGTTGGAAGGTTTGTGCATCATTGATTTCTTCCATAATGCCTAACGACAACGAAAATGAAGAGAAGACACGAGAATGTTTTGTAACACAAGGCAAGCATGAGAAGGCGACAATGTGTTGTAAAACAGAATACAAAACAAGGTGGAAACCTCGACTGGAGACAAAGGCAAAGCTTGAGTTGACAATGGGAGCTACTGTTACAGCAGATGGCGCAAGAGTTTAATGAATAGCGAACGTCTACACCTTAAATAGTTAACATCAAACTTTCTGGATGGAGGACTTTTTTGTCCTTTTCTCAAACCGTAGTTTCATAACTTTTGAATGGAGGATATTTTTGTCATTTCCTCGAACCGTCATTTCAGGGCAAGAAAAGCAAGTAAGGATGATTAAGTCTTTGCAACAACACCAGAGTCTGATGAAAAGTTATGTCAACATACACGGGAATGTGAGCCCCATGTGCATAAATACGTGGCGCTCATTCGCCCCCCCGAACACAGACGTGGGATTCAGTGAATCATCAGGGGAGAACATACACCACCCTCAATTGACATGCCCATCGATGCATTTTTTTTAAAATTTGTTTCTTTCGTTCTTGTTCTTTTTCGTAACAGGAGGGTGGAATATAAATAATACACATTTATGGATGCTTCGGATGATGTTTTGTGTCTACCCGAGGCATGTTATATCCCACCACCCCAAAGACGACCATTAGCTACATCGCGTGTTTGGGGTCCCAATGAACGCCACATATGTAAACACGTGTGGCTCGTATCCTCATGTTTGTCAGCATCACTTAGCATCGTTATCCTGTATGATTGCAAAGACATAAGTACCCTTTTCCGTCATTCTTGTCATGAAATGATGGTTCTAAAAGATGACAAAAATGTCCTCTATTCACAAAAAAGGAAAATGACGGTTCGAGATCCTCCATCTAGAAAAGTGAAACGCTAGTTTGACAATGATGTTAACTCTTTGTAGTCCAAATGTTTTGTTTTCACCTTAAGCAATAAACTTTTGCACCATCTACTATAACAGAGATACCTTTGATGACACAAACTTTGTTGTCATTTTCTGCCACCAGAGTAGCAGTTGTACCATCTTTTGTTGTCACTAGAACACCCATTGTCATCGTCTGTTGTCGCCAGAGCACCCTTTTCCGTCGTTTGTTGCTGCCAAAGTATCCTTTGTCGTTGTCTGCGCAGCGACAACATCGTTGCCACCATCAGCTGCGTCTACCTTCTGAGTGTTTTTCCTCCACTGTCGAATTACCAAGGTTTCATTATCCAAACAAATTGATTTGTAAATATGAATGCTAAATCTTACAACTGGTTTTACTATTCATGCTAAATAACACCTATTTTATATTGAAACAAATCAATTTGTACCTATCCACCTTCTGAGCGTCGAAAAATAGTTAGTTAGCACGATTTATTCTTTTGAAGGCCAAACATTTCAATGATGTGTACTTATGAAGGCTATATTTCTACAATGATTTGTATATTCAATGTAGGAACAATTTATACGTTTGAAACATTAATGATTTAATGAAACTACCATGATTTGTATTTAAGTTTGATAAATCGTACAACAATGTATACGTATGAAGCCAAACGTTACAACAATATGTACTTATGAAGGTTTCGATTTATACAACGATTTGTAAGTTTGAAGCAGCAACAATTTATACATTTAAAGCACTAAAGATGTGTATTTATAAAGTTACCTCGATTTGTACTTAAGTTTGCTAAATCTTACAACGATGTTTACTTATGAAGCCAAATATTGCGACAATTTGTAATGTTGGTGATTGTGTAACAAATGGGATAATTTGTATTATTATATACTTGGGGAGGTGGTTGTAACATATAATGATGCAGTTAAATTTATGTGGTGTGTAGGTTAGCAATGTCTAAAGCTCGTCAGACAAAAAATCCCTCGACGTTCTATGGGATGAATATTAGAGAAGTTATCCGCCAGTCATATTTATATGAGCGTTATGAAAGGTACCATAATATAATGAAGATTGAGAATGATAAAAAAGGGAGAAAGCGTTGGAATTGTATTATGCGGAGGATAATCTATCAGATATTAAGGTTAAAGACCAAAGGAAGAATGTGGAAGAACTAAAGATGATGAAAAAGAAGAAGGATGACAAAGAGAAGGAAAAGCAAAGGAAGAAGGAGGAGGAGAACGAAAAGCAAAGGCAAAGGAACAAGGCGGAGGAGAGGAAAAGGCAAATGAAGAAGGAAGAGGAGAATGAAAGGCAAAAAAAGAATGAGAAGGAGGAGAGGGAAAGACAAAAAAAGAATAAGGAGGAGAGGGAAAGGCAATTGAAGAAGAAGGAGGAGGAAGAGAAGGAAAGGCAACTGATGCATGAATATTTTAAAAAGCAAAGGAGGATAAGGCAAATGAAGAGGGAGGTAGAAGAGAGGGAAAGGTAAAAAAAGAATAAGGAGGAGGAGGAGGAGATGGAAAGGAAATTGAAGAAGAAGGAGGAGGAAGAAGAGAATGAAAGACAAATGATGAAGATGGAAGATAAAAAGCAAAGGAAGAAGCATCAGGATGAGGAAGAGAAGGAAAGGCAAAAGAAGAAGAAGGATGAGGAAGAGAAGGAAAGAAAAAGGAAGAAGCTCGAGGAGGAAGAGACGGAAAGGGAAAGGAAGTAAGAAATTGAAAAGCAGAGGAGAGAGGTGATGGAGCGAAGGACGGAAGAAGTAGAAAAGCAATGGGATGCGACAGAGCAACAAGAAAAGCAGAGGATGGAGGGAGGGGATGAAGAGAAGAAAATTATGACCAAGGTATGCAAATCGATCATGTCTGTCACAATTTACTATGATAGGTATTATTGTGATAGTGATTACTATGTATAGCGATTATTGTGATAGCGATTAATGTATAGCAATTACTGTGAATGATTTACTGTGATAGGTATTACTATGTATAGTGATTACTGTGATATCAATTACTATGTATAGCGATTACTGTGTTAGTGATTACTGTGATAGTGTGTGTGCAACGATTATTATTTATAGCGATTACTATCTAGAGCGAGGTGTAGAAGTACAAATGTGACTAATTTACAATTGATATGAATAATATGTTATTTTGTATTACAGGAAGGTCAGAAGAGAAGTAGAGCACCAGGTGAAAAGCTCAGAGGGCGGTGTCAGTGGCCTGTAGTTCTGTCGTGGTATGGACAACTGAGTGAATATCATAATGATCAATTACGAAATATGCACTTCGGCGGCCTTCTAGACCAGCATTATTTTGAAACGTACTGGAACATTATGACCCACCTGGTAAATAAGTGGAATCATCAGACAAACACATTCTAGATTGATTCTTTTGAGATCACCATGACCCTAGAAGATGTGACACGAATTACTGACCTTAAGTGTCATGGCAGTGTTGTCCTATTACAGGATTCAAATTATAACGCAAGGAAAAAGTGCATGGACCTTCTAGGAATGTCGATGGATGACTGAAGTCAATGTATTTCTGGTGGAAGCAATTCTACATCGATGAAAGTTTCTTATTTTCATAATAAATGAAAAGGTCGATTCGTTACATGTGCATCTGAAAGAGCTGACCAAGAGTTGCGCGGCTTCCTTCTTTATTTTTTTGGTCTTACTTTATTTTCCGATTGTTTTGGTTCGAGAATAAGTTACTTGTGGTTGCAGTTCCTGGAAGACTTAGATGAAGTCGACAACTATACATGGGGTGCTGCTATGTTCGCACACTTGTACAGTCAACTTTACCGTGCGAGTAAGGGTACGAAAATCGTCAGGGGGTTTTGGCCATTTATTCAGGTATTTTTTTATTACATATTTAGTACTTATAGACTAAGCTCATTGAAGGTTATAGTGTTACTAATATATTGTTTTTGTAGGCCTAGGCATGAGAGCATATGATCGCGTTACAACCTCAGTGTGGCCTTACGATTTGTGGTTTTCCAAAGATCGATCGGTGGGCTAGAATAATTGTCAAGGAGGATAATGTGAAGTTCATTTTAGATGGTCTGCACTAAATGAGGTAAATTGTTTAAAATCATTTACAATCGGTTTAGCATTTATCATTCAGTAATATAAATCATAGAAATGTTTAGCATTCTTAAGTAATCATCGCTGCAAGAATTTGTCTTCATTAGTACAAATCGTTATCACTTTAGCATTTATCTTTTAGTACTGTAAATCGTAGTAATCATTTGCATTCTTAGTAACAGTCATTGTAATATATTTAGCACTCGTTATTATAAATAATTTTAATATTTAGCATTAATTAGAATGAATAATCATCTATACCTAAACCATAATCTCCAATGTACAGGTTGTGTGGAGACTGTATGGAAATGGGGAGGACAAGGAGCAAGAGATTGTTGCTGAGGGTGCGAGACTGTCTGACTGCGATATTTGGTTATTTAGCAATTATGAAGCTGAGTTGTAGCATGGTAGTCGAGTTCTTCTACAATCTGGCTTGGAACAGTCTATCCCAAAGAAGGCTGTGGAAGTCAGAAGGAAAATGAATAATGGTGGGGCCAGGAACATGAATTGGCATGAATGCTACAGGGAACAATTGGATAGCTGGAACAAAGGAGGTGTCCGTGCCCTAACGTATGATTATAAAGAATGACAGTATGATCCTAACTATTTTCAAAAATATTGGGAACCCATGCATCGAAATCTAGAGATTGAGAATATTGGAAACCCATGCCTCCCTCCTGTCCCCCTTCATGTCGCATCCCAGCATAGAAAACACGTCCATCATCTCCCTCCAGCTACAATAACGATTACCTTAGTAACAATACACGATGAGGATCAAACACAACTCACAAAAGAGAACGTAGTCTCTGACACAAGGTTCAAGATGTTGAAGAGGGAGAATAAAGAGTTACAGAAAGAGATGAGCAATTTGAGGAGACAAATGTTGTCACTGGTAGAGATGATGACCAGTGTTTATAATAAGATCGAAGGAACAAAGCGGCCACCGAGGATAGAGAGTCCACCAAGAAAAAAAAAGAGACGTTTTGTATGTCATAGTTCATATGATTCGTCAAGTGCCACTGAATAAACGATAGTGATTCTTTTTATCCCGATAATTATTTGTTGTAATTCTATAATTCTTTGTTGTAATTTGATGATGCATAAATTATTCATAGATATAACATATTATTATTACATAAACGCATCATTTATAGGTTTAGAACCCTCACTTAGATGCATTTAGATGTCATTGAGCTATGATTCAAATTCCGTTCGAATCAAACTTAAAACGAGAGAGATATCACACTTATAGTGTACCGGGTCAGACCTCGGGGCGAAGCCGACTAAACTGGATCCAAATGGCCAAATTGAGCAATGGATCAATGCGAAACATCCAAGATCCAACCCAGTCCCACCCATTTGCGTTTTTTAAAAAATGTTTGCTAAAAAACCCCCACCTAATAGGCTCCCAACAATAAAGTATATTTTAATCCTTTTTCTGGATTTTCCAGAAAAAGGTGCTTTGCTTATAAAGGCCATGCCTTAACCCTAAATCACTGTTCGTGTCTTGGTAAAGGCGCCGCCTAGTGTGCCCCTCCCCTTCCTCTCCTTCTTCCCCAACGTCTTCTTCTTCTTATCCTCTAGTTCTTCTTCTCCTTCTTTTCCTAAACTCTCCATCGCCAGCCGGTTGGCCGTCTCAACCGTGGACCTCAACTTCTTCTTCCTCGCCATTCTTTCTTCTTCTTCCTGTTCATCCCCCATTTACTTTGTTGTGTTAATTGTTGTATTTTTTGTGTGTTGTTCTATGTAGGTGCAACATCGTGGAGTGCTTGGTCCACTGGTTGCGCCATCTGCAACCTACGAATGATCAGACTCTAGCCGGTTTCTTCTTCCCATCACTCGGCATCTACAGCATGGCTGCAGCCAAATCAGTTGCAGCAGCAGCAACCTATGGCCATTGAAGCTTCCAGCAGCGTGGGAGGCATCTTCTCCTCAGCGTGAACCATCTCTTCCCCTTACCATCTCAATCCTCGGACTGCCGGAGAAGCTTACGGTAAGTCTTCTTCACACCCCCTCTTTAGATTTGAACCTATTGTGTGTGTCTTGATAATTTCTGTGGATTGCGTGTTTTTCTCTATTTTACAGCCTTAGGATTAGGGGAGTAGTGCTTAAACCAACACTGTAAATCGCATTTAGGTAGTTCATTTAATATTGTTTTGCGTTTTGCTGATTTTAAACTCAGTTTTTCCCTTCTAGCGCAGAAACCGGCTAGGCTTGTTCTAGCCGGCTGACGCCAATTAGTTTAGCACTTAGTTCAGAAAAAGGATATAAAAATTAGTTAAGTATTCTGGGTATGTTTAATGAGTTTTAATATTGTAGATGCGTGGATTGTCGGTTTATAATGAATTGTGTTCAAGTTGCAAGAATCGGGTAGATAGATGCTACCTGATTTAGGTGGTTTGAGCAAAATAGATCCACTTATTAGCTCTTTGTTTTTCTGTTAAGTGTTAGTAGTAGATTCAATAAGGTATATGCTAATTTGTGGGATTAATTTACAATTGGATGGTTACTTGATGGTTTTTGCTTAGACGGTAGATTAGTTTTAGTATGCATATGGTATTTGAAGTCTGTTTATTGCATTCGGTCTTTGTAGCTAGCAATAGTTTACATGATGTAATGTGTGGTAGAATTCTGTATTAAGTATAGGTTTAATTAGTTTTAAGAGAGATTAGTTGATTAATTCAGTCGGATATAAATATAGGTTGTTGAGTTTTGATTTTGCATAAGCTTAGGTGGGGGTTTCACCTCAACCAATTTAGGCGTTTTATATTTTGTGCAAACTAAATGTCCATAGCTGTTTGGATTGCTGTTAGTAATAGTGTTAGATCTGTTATTTTTCTGTAGAATGAATTAAATTAGTATGAGTTAGTCAAATATTAGTTATATTAGTTAACTATTTACTAATGTTGTTCAATATAGCTCCTTTCTAATTGGTTCTCAAATTGTGTAGCAATTTAGAGTAGGAAGTAGCTGCTAATAATTTTAGATTCAGCAAGTTCTTTCCTGTTCATCAGTAGTATGCCTTAGGTTAAGTAGTATAGGTAACTGAGATTAACTATAATTGGTGATTAATAGTGTTCTAGAGTTAGTTTTGTTCAAACCTCACAAATCGTCTAGGTTCATTCTAATCGATTGTGGGTATTCTCCTAAACTTGACACAACGGTCAGATTTATATTTTCAGTCCATGTTTGATTTGACTTAGTTAGTATGTAGGAAGCTAATTCGTGCAGAGTAGTTAGATTAGGGTTTATTCACATTTTGGTCTTTCGTCGCAATGCATTTTGACTCATACGTCGAATCTGACTAGAACCACGTATCTAGCCGGGTTCGCCGCATTGCGAGCATAGGATTCATTGTTGCAATTAGTAATTTCTGTAGGATAATAGTTTGCTTAGATTTAGAATTAGTAAGTATATGTTTTAGTTCGATAATTAGTATTTTAGGATTTATTTTTCACGTAGTTTTTCCCTTTGCATCATTTAATTTTTAAAATAGGCTTATCGTGTATTTCTGTCTGATTTTGTGATGCCTATATATAGAGTTCTCGGAGTGATTTTCAGGATTCAAAAGTTTCACTGAATTTTTTATTCTGTCAGGAACTCAACGCAACAGAAATCACTTCAATCAGACTTTATTTGGGCCATCTACGAATCATTTTTCGATAGCCTATCAAAAATGAGGGTTTTGTATGGCGCAAGGCCAAAATAGTCATTTGTGATTTTACGTAAGTTATCTCATTTTGAGTTTCAGTGTTTTATTAGGTTTCTAATAATAGTCCAGAGTTAATTGTAGCATTAGGATAATTAGTTTAGAAAATTGGCTCTGGTAATCTCTCGTTTTACGAAAAATTAGATTAGCGATTACTTTTAGAATTAATTTAGCGATAGTTATTTTGATTTTTATAAATAGTTTTACTAACTTCATTTTTGTCGTGCAAGTGATATTAAGTTGCAAGTTAAGAGCATCTAGTCCCAGTGATTGACTGTCGCAGCAAGAGAAATGATGAAAATACCCTTGTATTTGCAGGGTTAAGTCACTGCGTGGCTTCTTTTTGTTCTTGTTTAATTTATTTTTCCTTGTAAATTTTTTTGTAATTGAACAAGTGCAATATCAATGAAATGCAGTTTTTAGTTTTAATGTGAGTATATTCTGTTTCTTGTGGATCGATCCAGCTCACCACTTATGTGGGAAATCAATATTATTACTTAGGTGGCGATTTTCTAAACCATTTCAACGATAAAAATATGTTTTAAAAATACCATTGCTAAAAGTCACACCATAATTCTATAATTGTTTTTTGTAATGTGACATTATTTAATTCTTTAATTCTTTTTTTTAATAATTATAATACACAAGTGCCACTGAACAGATCGTTGTAATGTCCGGCCTTCATAAATAAAAGTGATCACATTTGTTTTTTATAAAAGATCATGATTGGCTTGCAATTAGTTGTATATAAGAGATCATGATTTATTTTTTATAGAAGGTGTTTTATCACGATCTGTAAAGCTATCCCACCTAAACTCATCAAATAATCGAGCCAAATCTGTTTGAATATCCCATTGTGATTTTCCTTCATGAGCTTTGTCCTAGGGAACGATACGTTCCATCATGATTTACACAATGACATTCGAAAATGGTGGACAAGAAACAATAAATAAATCGACACAATGTTTAGACTTAGTGATGTGTATTTGTAAGTGCTTATTTTAAAACAATATTTCATCGTTGAAATGTTTTGGAAAATCACCCATCAAGTAATAATACACCGACTTTCCACGAATGTGGCGAGTACGGGTCGAATCCACAGGGAACGGGATACATTCACATTATATCTAAAACTTCAATTTATTAATATCACAATTGTTTACAACTACGTTAACATTACATTCCTAATCAAGCGATAATTTAAAATGAGAATGAACTAAAACAGGTTGCTAAGTCTTCTCCAGATCGCCAGGGGTAATTCTATCCTTTCACCATACATGCATCTGCACTTCGCATCGTAAATATACCTGTAGATTTGTTTCTAACTTATCAACCTAAAACATGAAAATAAAGAGTCAGTATGGAGTCAATAATTAATTCTAAGTTACATCTACAACTATCTCTGAACTAATTACGAAATTAAACTACAATTAAAAACAAAAAAAACTTAAAACTATGATTCCTAACTAAACTAACTAATTAAATACACTCTAACTAGTCTAACTGTTGTTAATTCACTAACTATTTGCTAGGAAATACTAAAAACTACGTAAAATCGAGCAACTAGATAAATGACTGTTTTGTCTCTAAATAGTGCAAAATCAAATTCAAAGAGGTTTTTGCAAACAGGACATATGAAGGGGCAGACTAAGTCCGATTCTAAGTATTTCTCTTTTGTTCTCTTTCTAACAGACTCAAGAGTCTGTCAGATTTTACGGAGTTGAAAAACTTATTCAAGAACTCCGGATACAAGCATTTCAAGTTCGATATAATTTCTAGAACCGTTTGACCCGAAATCTAAAATCGCGAAAAACCTAATTTTGCAAAACACTAAAAAGGCAAACCAAATCAACTCGGAATGAGTTGATTTTTGGTTTGCACGCAGTTAACACCCTAATGAATAGCATAAAATAGTAATTTTAAGAAAACTCATACTATTGCACATAAGGTAATGAGCGGAAATTAATGCAAAAACTGGGTTTCTACTTCAGTACACTATTCACTTGAACTTATTTAATGTTTGCACTATTTCTCAAAATACCTGTAATGCCAGTCATTCATAGTTCTAAACAAACTAAATAACAGAAAATACAACTCATTATGTTAAGAAAATAAAATCTAAGCTAACTGCCTATGCTATTTATGAGAACTAGAAACTAATGCTAACTTAAAATACTCTTATGCATACAAATGACCAGCTAAATAAAACTAGCCTACAAATATAGATTAAACGAATCACTTACTAACATTACTAACCTAATGCAAGTACTTAGCATAACCTACTCAATTACCTATTCCAATTACTTCAAAATGCCAAAAACTAAAATCGAGTAGAAGGGGAATGCAACTAATTGGTTCTACAAAAACATGCAACCTCAGGCTAGCAGTTAGACATGATAACAAACCTAATAGCATCTATAGTCCACACGTCAGCTACTGTTAACAACTATACCCAACAGGGCTAATCGTCCACTATATCAAAATGCACAAATCAGATATTGTGCAAAGCTTATAAGCAATACTCCAGTGTGGTTCTGATTAACACACATTCAAATCTAAACTACAACACCCTAATTAACCACTAAGTAACAATTACCAACAACCTACATGCTGTTAAAACAAAAAATTACAATTAGAACTACTCACCTTATGATGCCTAAATCGGGTGGAGGAGGTCCACCCGATTTTGGGCTTTCTTAAATTATTCTAAAACAAACACAATCCGTTTAATTTCTGTTATTTAACCAAATCTAGATGTTGGACTAAACAGCTCCAGCCGATTGGAACCAGTCCAACCGGTTTGGGCGCTAACAACATAAGTGGATTTTACAATCTACAAGACACAAATTAAGTCTAAATGGAATCTTAAAAACAATTAACAGTGCTGGTTCAAGCACTAACAACTATGCTAAGGCTGTAAAAATAGGAAAACACACAAAATTTTCAGAAAACAGAAAACAGAAAACAGAAAAACACGCATATAGGTTTTATACTAAAAGAAGGGGAAAAGGAAGACTAACTGTAATCTGGTCGTTCGATGAATGGAGGGGTAGTGGGTGAGCAGACTTTGCATCAAATTTGCGCCGAAGGAACCCTCAGTGGTGCTGGCTAACACCTCTTTGCTGCAGGTTTGCTGGAAGGGGCAAAATGGAGATGGAACCGAGTGTGGCGTGCTGGAATGGCGAAGAAGGCCAGATGGAGGTAGGGGCCGGCTGGCTGGGAAGGGGTAGACAACACCCCTTCCATAGCTGGTGCCCTCCATGTTGCTGCTACCTGCAAACAAGAAGACATGGGTCGTTAGTTTCAGCAAGGGGAGAAGAAAAGGAAGACATGAAGAAGAAGAAGCGTGGGAGAAAGGAGTGGCGACTCCAATGAAGCTGCGTTTCTCTGGACTCCAACGGATGAGGAAGAAGGAGGATGTCATGGACGGCTAGGGAAGAGGATGAGGGAGCTAGAATCGGGCCCCTAGGGCACGAAATCCCAAGCAAAGACGCCCCTCTCTTGGGTGTCTCTTTCTATTTAAACGAATAGCCCTCTTTCTGGAATTTCCAGAAAGAGGATTAAAATATATTTAATAGCTGGGCGCCTCTTTTCTGGAGGAGTTTCTAGCAAATACTTTAAAAACGAGTTTGGGGCGGAGTGTGGATCGGATTGGGGTGTTTTCGCCCAGATCCAAGGCCCAGATGGGCGATTTGGATCCGAAATGACCCGGTTTTCCCCGAGGTTTGACCTGCTTTACTATAAATGCAATAACTTTTTCGTTTTAAGTCCGATTCGAACGAAATTCGAACCGTAGCTCAATGATATCTATATGCATCTAAGTGTGGGTTCTAAACCTATAAATGATGCATTTATATAATAAAAATGTATTAAGATTATGTGTATTTAATGCATCATCACTTAGTAAAGAACAAATCAAGTCAACTTGACCGATACAGACGTCATTGTGTATATCACTTTGTGACAATATCTGGTATAATGATTCAGATACAATACATGTACAACAATTTATCTTATCTCAAATTACACAATGACTGATAAAAATAAAAAAGTAGAAAGAAAAAATTATTGAAGGTTATATAGTCTTACTAATATATTTATGTTATAGACCTGGGCGTGGGAACATATTGTGGCGTTGCGGCCTTAGTGTTGCCCTGCGATTTGTGGTTTTCCTAAAGATCGGTTGGTGGTCTAGAATTAATATAAGGCAAGATAATGCTAAGTTCATTTTAGATGGTCTACAATTAAATGAAGTAAATGGTTTAAAATCGTTTACAATCGTTTCAATATTTATCATTCAGTAGTATAAATCATTGAAATGTTTAGCATTCTTAAGTAATCATCGTTGTAAGATTTTGTCTTCGTTAGTACAAATCATTATCTCTTTAGCATTTATCTTTCAGTACTGTAAATCATTGTAATCGTTTTCATTTCTAAATAATGATCAATGCTCGATTTTGTATTCCTTAGTACAAATCGTTATCGCTTACGCATTTAACTTTCAGTACTGTAAATCGTAGTAATCATTTGCCTTCTTAAGTAATGATCTTTGCAAGATTTTGTATTCCTTACTACATATCAATATGGCTTTAGTATTCAACTTTCAGTATTGTAAATCATTGTAATTGTTTGCATTTATAAGTAATGATTGTTGCAGGAATTTGTATTCCTTAGTATAAATCGTTATCGCTTTAGTATTTAACTTTCATTAGTGTACGTCATTGTAATCGTTAGCATTCTTAGTAACAGTCATAAGATATTTAGCACTCGTTATTATAAATAATTTTAACGATACATTACAATCATATTCATTTACATAAGTATTTAGTTACAATACATCATGACCAATGGTTTGGCTTAGATACAATACATGACCATCATTAGCATAAAAGAAAACATACATCATCATCAGCATCAACCCACGTCCAAATAGTGATGTGCTTCGAAACAGACATCATCAACATCATCATCAGCATCAACACTTTCAGTTTATTTAGTGGCCTTCGCTAGTCACTGGGAACGATTGAAGGCAAATCTATCTACCAATGGAGGTCCTTATCTGTTTGCAAGTTTTTGTCACGACGTATATTGGCAGCAGATAAAGTTATGGATCCCAATAGGCAGAGAAGATACAGCCCGCATGACTAACATATTTGTCATGAAGTATATCGAAGAAAAGGCAGATATTTTTCCAACTGAAGAGTATGGTTTGCGAACGATTGAGATTCCAACAGTAGGAATAGATCAAATAGATTGTCATCAGCACCCACATGTCTATCATGCAAAATATTTGTGCTTGCTCCGGTATGGCGGCAAAGATTAAGGATGATTATGGTCGTTATATTCTGCGTAAGCTTTGATATACTTCACGATAAATACACCATAGTCGTATGTGTCATGAATATATCGATGTATCTATAGAAGATAACCACTATAATCATCATCAAAGATTATACAGATCTTTCTGCACAGCATGAAACAACTACGGTATCAACATCAAACACCATCCATCAAGCAAAGGTAAAAGAAACACAGAAGAACAAAGAAGAAAGAAAAATACAAGAAAGACAAAGAAGAAAAATAATAATAAGAAGAAGACGAAGGATTAAGAGAAAGAAGAAGAAAAAGAAGTTGCTTTGCCGCAGAAAAGATAGAGGAAGACATGTTAAATAAATTAGGGTTTTAGACTTGGACAATGGGTGGGGTTTGGTCACTCCCCCACCTAAACTTATCACACAAATCAAGACGTTGTTTAGACTATAAATCTAGGTAATTTAATAAATACAAATCTAGGTAACTTAATAAATACAAATCGACTTACAACCATAATACTTTAAGTTTCATAATTTAACAATATTTGTCTTATTGTGATTTGTTGTTATGACCTTTGTCAATATGAACGGTATGTACTATCGCGATGTACACAATGATTGATTCATAAATTACAGAAAAGAAAATAATAAACAAATTGACACGATGTTTAGACTGATATGTCATATCACGTTGACTAGTTTTTTAAAAGTCAGATGAAATGATATTTTTTTATTTAATTAATGCACAATGCAATTAATTTGCATGCAGTTTTTGAAAATGGGCGGTAGGTGAAACAATATTTTCTTTATATATGAATGACACGTCGCACAAGTTTAGGAGAGTGTCACTTTACTTTGCTACGTGATTAAGGAACAAAAGAACCAATGATGTCTTTAGAATGACGTGTTCATGAAATGAACATATAACCTGCTTCATCGTAAAGCGGGGTATCCATATCGAGGAAGAAGACAACGACAACTACACGACCAACGATGTCAACGAAGAAGATGATGATAGCTAGACGACCGGCAATGGCAATGAAGGAGACGACCACAACTACACGACCAACGATGGTGATTCAAGCGTATATTTTCTAAACTTCGTGACTAGTTTCTGCAACATTTACCTCTTTTATGACGTATATTCGATTTGTGTTGTGTACTATAGAAAGCAATTTCAATGTCGTTTACTAAATATTTTGCTCATGTTAGTGGAACATTCACAAAAAAAGGTAGGCGAAAACGCTGCAAAGTGCTCAAGGAGAACATTAATCGGCTGCAAGATGAATTTGTAGAAGAGAACACTATCAATAATTTTGTACGTATGAAACCACTATCAGTTATATATTTATGTATGCCATGGGTATGTATGTTAACAAGTTCATATTTGTTGCAAACAAACTATATCCGATTTTGTCATGTATATTAAAAGCAATGCAACCAACAATACTAGATGCATCATCACCCTTTATTTTATGGTATATCAGTACTCTTATTTGTTTATTTCCTTTTTTTATTTACTCTTGTTGCTTCATGTTTTAACCTTACTATTATCACTCTTTTGTTCAACAGACTTACGTCCGCCGAAAGCCATACACCATTGGATTTCAAGATGCACTACCATGCTGGGGTAATGATGATCACAGCGGCGACTTTTGGTCAAGTGAAAAGGTAAGTGAACAAACCTCTTGTCCAAGGTTTAGGCCTAACATTCCTAACACGATTTGTCTATCGATTTCTAATATATTGTATCGATTCACAGATATTGATTCCTACACTCTATCAAACTGCTGAGCATTGAGTCTTATACGTGATGGATTTACAAGAAAGACAACTATGGTGCTACAACTCATTGGACTTTCACACTGGTGTACAACATGACATTATGCATTTGATAAGTTTCTGTCTATAAGTGTATCGTATCTTTTACGGTGGCCCGAGTTTTACTATATTCTATATTAAACACATGAGGGATTCCTAAAAAATGTTTTGGGTGTCGACATTGGCGAGTAGAGCTTTCTCTGTGCAGACTATGCTCCTTTACAAAGTAATGGCATCGATTATGGCGTATTTGTAATGAAGTATATTAAAACAATATACAATGGACGAGAACCTGATTTTGACGTTGTATGCTCTTTATTATCCTCTGTTATTGGGGGCTCAATTTATATATTGGTGTCACATTACATTTTTTTATAGGATGATATACCGAGATTCTGCACCGAACTATGCCAAAAATTGACTGAGTTTCTAAATGCGGAAGAGAAAAAGAATTAGCTGGCAAGAGTACTTACAAAGCAACGAACGACGCGACCCCTCAGGATTAATATGATGTACAAAGATTTCTAACAGATTTTGTAGACTTTGTATACCAAATTTTGTTTACAAATTTTGTATACAAATTTTGTAAGACTGTATACAGATTATGTAAATCTTTCTGGGTTGAAATAAAATTTTAATTTTACTAAACACACGAATAAGTTGGACTATTATTTGTCATTTCTATAGACGACTACTCTCTGTACATGTATCTCTACTTACAATTTGAGAAATCTTAAGTCTTTTAGGCCATTAGTGTGGTTTCTAAAAGAAGAAGGCATTATGCCTCATTATACCATGCGTATGTTGGCTCCGACATAGACGTCATTTTGTAAATAGTATTTATCCTATCATGATTTGCTTTTTATGAAGTTTGTCTTTGTAAATAAATCATTGTAATGTTCTCCCTCGTAAATGTTCGCCCTTTGTAAATGAAAATCCTATAAGCGATTAGAGATGTGTATTGTTCATAAATCGTTGTAATGCTCACCCTCCGTAAATGAAAATTGCAAAAGGGATTAGCAATGTATGTGGTGAACAAAGGCTTGTAATGTTCGCCCTTCGTAAATGAAAATCCAATAAGCGATTAGAGATATGTATTGTTCATAAATCATTGTAATGCTCACCCTATGTAAATGAAAATCGCAAAAGAGATTAGCAATGTATGCAATGAACAAAGGCTTATAATGTTTGCCCTAAGCGATTAGAGATGTGTACTGTTCATAAATCGTTGTAATGCTCACCCTACGTAAATGAAAATTATAAAAGGGATTAGCGATGTATGCGGTGAACCAAGGCTTGTAATATTCGCCCTTCGTAAATGAAAATCCTATAAGCGATTAGAGATATGTACTGTTCAGAAATCGTTATAATGCTCACCCTACGTAAATGAAAATCGCAAAAGGGATTACCGTTTTGTACAGGGAATAAAGGCTTGTAATGTTCGCCCTTCGTAAATGAAAATCCTATAAGCGATTAGAGATGTATACTGTTCAGAAATCGTTGTAACGCTCACCCTCCGTAAATGAAAATCGCAAAAGAGATTACCATTGTGTACAGTGAACAATGGCTTGTAATGTTCTCCCTTCGTAAATGAAAAACCTATAAGCGATTAGAGATGCGTACTATTCAGAAATAGTTGTAATGCTCACCCTCCGTAAATAAAAATCGCAAAAGGGATTAGCAATGTATGCGATGAACACAGACTTGTAATGTTTTCCCTTCATAAATGAAAATTCAATAAACGATTAGAGATGTGTACTGTTCAAAAATTATTGTGATGCTCACCCTATGTGAATGAAAATCGCAAAAGGGATTAGCGATGTATGCAGTGTACAAAAGCTTTAGTGTTTAGTGTTTAGTGTTTAGTGTTTAGGGTTTAGGGTTTAGGATTTAGGATTTAGGATTTAGGATTTAGGGTTTTGGGTTTAAGGTTTAGATAGTATGGATTTAGGGTTTAGGTAGTAGGGTTTAGTGTTTAGGGTTTAGATAGTAGGGTTTAGGATTTACCTTTTTGGGTTTTGGGTTTTGGGTTTAGGGTTTAGATAGTATGAATTTAGGGTTTAGGTGGTAGGGTTTAGTGTTTAGGGTTTAGATAGTATGGATTTAGGGTTTAGGTAGTAAGGTTTAGTGTTTAGGGTTTAGGGTTTAGATAGTATGGATTTAGGGTTTAGGTAGTAGATGATCATGACAGTGCAATTGACAAAGGTGCAGGCACCTCTAGTCTACATGATAGTACACTTGACTCTGTTCCCTTAGAGGTAATGTGGTTTAATAATGAGGAATCTGCATACAAATTTTATAATGATTGTGCCTTAAAACTTGGCTTCAGTGTTAAAAGGTATTCTTGGGCATAAAATGCACAAGGTGTCATGGTGAGAAAGACATATGTTTGTTTTGTTTGTTAATATCAATTTGTAAGCTATTATTCTGAATTTATGTATCAATTTGTAATATATTTTGCCATATGTACATCAATTTATAAGATTTTATGTATTTTGTAGAGTCGATTTATAAGTTATTATGCTGAATTTTTATATCGATTTATAATATATTATGTGATATGTATATCGATTTGTAAGATATTATGTGTTCTCTAGTATCAATTTCATTCACAAAGAAAGAGTTTTTGGATGAAGTCATTTTCATGAATCATGAGCCACAAAAATAGAATTGTTAATATTTTTTTGGATCGCCATTCATAAAAATGGCTTCATCCAAAAAGCTATGGAACACAAGAATGGCGTATGAATTCTGTTTAATAATGTATCATTCACATGTATAAATCGTTGTAATATGTATCATTCACATGTATAAATCATTGTCTCATCTAGCCTATAGAGCTATAATTTTGATATCGCAGGTAAATCACCGTTGCTCAGTGCTTATACAATTAGTGAAAATCATTGTCGCATCTAGCTTTCACATATACAAATCGCTATACATAAATTGTAGTTGAATCATAGCTTAAAAACCATACTTTGTAGTTGAAAAAATATATGCCTAATCTTTGATATACTTCATGACAAATATGCTACAGTCGGTATCGTCATTCACTCAGTATATGCAATGTATCACAAATCCCGGTTGTAGTAACATTCTACTGATTTGTGAGATATTGTTTTGTTTGTTAATATCGATTTGTAACCTATTATGCTAAATTTTTGTATCGATTTGTAATATATTTTGCCATATGTATATCGATTTGTAAGATTTTATGTGTTTTGTAGAGTCGATTTGTAAGCTATTATGTTAAATTTTTGTATCGATTTGTAATATATTATGCGATATGTATATCGATTTGTAAGATATTATGTATTTTCTAGTATCGATTTCATTCACAAAGATAAAACAAAGATATATCATTATAGCGGTAGCTACTTAAATCAATTTATACTTTACTAAGTCTAAACATTGTGTCGATTTGGGTACACATACGTAAAACCGTAATATAGATATATATAAAACCCTACCCTACCCTTCCCGAACCGTTGTCCAGGTGTAAAACCCTAGTCTATTTAACCTCTTTTCCTTTTTTTTGCGGCAGCGCAACTTCTTCTTCTTCTTTCTCCTCCGTCTTCGTATTCTTCTTCTTTTCCTTCTTCGACATTTCCATCAAACACATATCTATCTTTTAGATACTCCCATTTTTATATAAGAGATCACCAAAACATCTATATCGTTCATCGTCGAGTTCATTTCCTGCTGCAAAGCGATTCTATGTGTAGTTGCAGATACATCCTCTCCAAGAAAATGAGCTCATTAGTAATGGCAGCCCACTGCACAATTTTTCTTGGACTGAGGCTGATTCTTAGAGACTCTAGCATTGGTGCACTCTTGACAATATGCTTCACCAACTTCAGCTCAGGCACTGTCCCCTTGAAGGAGCCGATGAGCTACATCATAAATCGCTTTTAGGTAATTGTCTTCGATATACTTCATGACAAATACGTAAAAGTGATTTATGATGTAGCCCATCGGTTCTTTAAGGGGACAGTGCTTGAGCTGAAGTTTGTGAAGCATATTATCAAGGTGCACCATTGCTAGAGTCTCTATCAGTCTCAGTCTGAGAAAAATGGTGCAGTGGGCTGCCATAACTAATGAGCTCATTTTCTTGGAGAGGATGTATCTGCAACTACACATACAATCGCTTTGCAGTAGGAAATGAACTCGACGATGAACGATATGGATGTTTTGGTGATCTCTTCTGTAAAAATAGGAGTCTCTAAAAGATAGATATGCGTTTGACGAAAATGTCCTCCCATAAATAGCTTTCCACATTCTCGCACCTTGATTGTATTAGAAGTACATCACTATTTTGGACGTGGGTTTCATACTGGTGATGATATATGTTTTCTTTCTTTATGATGGTCATGTATTGTATCTTAGCCAAACCATTGGTCATGATGTATTGTAACTAAATACTAATATTTTTTGTATATGAATGTGATTGTAAATCATGTGGACTTGTAGTTACGAAGTTACGGTGAAAATGATATGTCTTTGTGAACGAAATCGATTTGTATTTAAGAAGTTAACTCGATTTGTATCATTGAAGTAAAACTCAAAATCCTTAAACCTAAACCCTAAACCCCAATCACCCGTAAAAGTGATTAGAAAATATCATTGACATAGACATAGCCCGTAAAAGCAAATCGTGATAGCATGTAGCCTTCATACGTCATTGTGTAAATCACGATGGTATATGTCATTCACTTAGACAAAGCTCATTGTCTAAAAGACATATGTCATTGTGTAAATCCTGATGGTATAACGATTTACACAATGACGTCTATGTCAGCCACATATAGATAAAAATTGCACTATGCATGAGTACAAATCACGATTAAAGTGCACAGTCAATGTTTGTGCAAATCATTTCAGACGTTTATCAATCATTGTGTAAATCACGATAGGAACACAACTCGTAAAAGCAAATCAGTGGTATTTTCATTGTACACAACGCTAAACACATGTTTGATTTTTATTTATGAATGCATATCATTACAACGATTTGTTTAGTGGCATTCGTGTGCTACACTTATACATAAATCGATATTAACAAAAAACTCATATCTCACAAATCGACACTAGAAAACACATATAATCTTACAAATCGATATACAACAATTCAGCATAATATATTACAAATCGGTATACGACAATTCAGCATAATGTCTTACAAACCGATATATGACAATTCAACATAATATATTACAAATCGATATTAACAACCAAAACAATATTTCACAAATCGATACTAGAAAACACATAATATCTTACAAATCGATATATGGCGATTCAACATAATATATTACAGATCGATATTAACAAACAAAATAATATCTCACAAATCGACACTAGAAAACACATAATATCTTATAAATCGATATACGACAATTCAGCATAATATATTACAAATTGATATTAAGAACCAAAATAATATCTCAAAACATGTGTGCCATATTATATCAATTTTTAAGATGTGTCGATTTATAAGATATTTGTATTATGATTTTGAAACGTGTGCCTGCAGAATTTACATTATTATAATTTGCGTGCTTGAGGTGGCAATTTGCGTATTCAAAACACGTGTGCCAGATGCATAATTTTGGTTTACAGTTGAGGTTTAGGGTTTTAGGGTTTAGGGCTTAGGGTTAGGGTTTTAGGGTTTTAGGGTTTGGGGTTTAGGGTTAGGGTTAGGGTTTAGGTTTATGGTTTAGGAATTAGAGTTTAGGGTTTAGGGTTTATGTTTAGGGTTTAGGGTTAGGTTTAAGGTTTAGAGTTTAGGGTTTAGGGTTAAATGGTTAAAGGGTTTAGGGTTTAACATTAGGGTTTAGTAAGATATTAAGGGTTTAGAATTTAGCGTTAGGGTTTAGTAAGATATTAAGGGTTTAGCTTTAGGGTTTAGGGTTAAGGTTTAGGGTTTAGCTTTAGGGTTTAGGGTTAAGGTTTAGGGTTTAGGGTTTAGGATTTAGGGTTTAGGGTTTAGGGTTTAGGGTTTAGGGTTTAGGGTTTAGGGTTTAGGGTTTAGGATTTAGGGTTTAGGTTTAGGGTTTAGGGTTTTATGTTGTAGGGTTTTAGGGTTTTATGTTGTAGGGTTTTATGTGTAATAAATATGTATAAAAAAGCCAGTACAATATAGCCGTTACAGACAGAAAATAAAATATTGCGGCTTTTCTCCCCTGCCAGTTCAAAATTTTAAATCGATGTCCTGTTCTCAACGAACAATACATAAATTTAACCACATCATTATATGTTACAACCGCCTCCCCAAGTATATATTATTACAAATTATCATATTCGTTATACAATCACTAACATTACAAGTCATCGCAATATTTGGCTTCATAAGTAAACATAGTAGTATGATTTAGCAAAATTAAGTACAAATCGAGGTAAATTCATAATTACACATCGCTACTGCAACAAACATATAAATCCTTGCTGCTTCAAACGTACAAATTGTTGTATAAATTGTATCCTTCATAAGTACATATCGTTTTCAACGTTTTGACTTCATAACTAAACATCGTAGTACGATTTAGCGACTTAAGTATAAATTGTGGTAACTTCATAAATCATAAATATACATGACTACTATTTCAAACATATAAATAGTTGTTGCATCGAATGTATAAATCATTGTTTCAAATATACAAATCATTGTATAAATCGAACCCTTCATAAGTATATATTGTTGTAAATCATAAATCGCTACTGCATTAAATGTATAAATCGTTGCTGCTTTAAATGTATAAATCATGAATCATGAATCGTAAATCGCTACTGCTTCAAACGTATAAATCATTGCTGCATAGAATAAATCACCACTGCATTAAATGTATAAATCATTGTTAAATTCAAATTTACAAATCGTTGTAGAAATTTAACCTTCATAAGTATATATCATTGTAATGTTTGGCCTTCATAAGAATAAATCGTGCTAACTATTTTTCGATGCCCAGAAGGTGGATATGTACAAATTGATTTTTTTCAGTATGAAAATAGGTGTTATTTAGCATGAATAGTACAACTAATTGTAAGATTTAGCATTCAGATTTATAAATCGATTTGTTTACATAAAACTCACTGAAAGAACACAAGTTTTGCTAATCCGACAATAGAGGAGAAACACCTAGAAGGTAGATGAGCTTTGTGTTTTAGGTTTTTTGGTTTTTGGTTTAAGTATTTGGGTTTAGTATTTAGGGTGATGAGCTTTGTCTATGTGAACGATATATCCTATCACAATTTACAATTTCATGTCGATTTATGTCAGAGTTGCAAATCGATATCATGCGATGATTTATCCTATCACAATTTGCTTTGACGAGCTTTGTCTAAGTTAACGATTTTTCTATCACGATTTACACAATGACATATAAAAGACCAAAAAGAGGTTAAAAAACAAATCCACACAAGATGTGCTATCGTGATTTGACTGGTATGTCCTATCATGATTTACCTTTGAATTCATACTTTTTGCATGTACATTCAACTGTTCCGTTGTCAACATTGTACGTGACATGCTTTTTGCCTTTTCTGATGCTCTTTGCCCTCCCATACAATATGGTATTTGTACATATTCTCGGTTTGCACGCATCCTTCTATGTTGCAATTCATGACCTGTATAACCTCCTTCTTAATTCATTTAAATACAATTAGTGTATACAGATCTGCAGGTCGCATCAATATTTTCATGCCCAAAGTTACATGGCGTGTATTGAAGCATTTCACATCTTGTTCAAGCTTATTCTGTCTAAGACAGTCTACAAATAATTCATATTGTTCCATAAAGCAAAATATTATTAAACATGAATACATGATTTTCTTCAGTATGGCATGCATAGATTCTACTCTTTGTGTGCTTATCATACCTGTACAAAAGTATTGTCTTCCATATGCCAATGTCTACTTCTCTTTTTCTGCATATAAATTTTGTAACCACAGACATTCTTCAAGGTCGTATATCTAAATCATTTCCTCTCAATCAGACATAAAGGTGATCTCATCTACGCTCGCAAGTACACACCTAGTAAACTTTTTGTCAAACTCTGTCTTCTGATTAAATATGTGTCCTATATTCTTTGCTATATTTTGAAAGATAAGCCACAAACATAGGTGATGATGTGCATCTGGCCACACATGAGACACTGCAGCCACAATTGCGTGATCATCATCTGTAAGTATAACTTCAGGTTGCTTATCATTCATTGCCTGTGTAAATACTCTGAACAACCAGTTAAAGCTTTCCTTTGTCTGATCGTACAAAAAAGTGTCGCCTAATATACAACTCTGTGAGTGATGGTTCACTCCGATAAACTATACAAATGGTTATTGTTTAGTATTAATCTTCATTGTCGTATAAAAAATAAGCACATTATTGAAGCATTCATAATATACTCTTGACTTTGAATCTGCCCAAAACATGTTCATAGCATATCCATCTTCATCCAGTTGTATTGCACTAAAGAAACCAAGGTCAATGCTTGCTTTCTTCTGTAAGTAATTAACCAAAGAACATATTTCTCCATTCTTCATGTTATCTGTCCTCCTTCATAAGTAGTTTCTTAGATCCATAGGTGTGAATGGCACGTTCTCGCGACCACCATCTATGTGTGCGAACAAATTGTATGTCTTCCCTGGTGCAATGTCGGCGCTATCAGCTATTTCAACAATTGCAACATGTGCTTTAGTTACTTTACGATGTGACCTTAACATAGGACTCATATGTGAAGCTGCTAATTCATGGTTATGATCTACGAACTACATATTTCCCATTTGGAAGTCTGCTTAACACCATTCTCGCTGAACATCCACATCTTGATTCTGGCATGCTCCTTGTTGGATTTTCACTTGAGTTCTTCTAACCTTCCTTAGAACAAACATATATCTTTTTCACCATGACACCCTATGCATTTTTTAACCAAGAATACCTTTTAACACCGAAGCCAAAATTTAAGGCATAATCATTGTAAAATTTATATGCAACATCCTCATTATTAAACTGCATTCCTTCTACGGGAATAGAGTCAGGTGTACCATCATGTACATTACCAGTGTCCTGCACCTTTATCAAGTGTACTGTCACGATCATCTACCTCATTATTGAATTGCATTTCTTCTGCTGGAACATTCAAGTCAAGAGTGAATCCAATGCTTGCATCCTTGTTCACTTCTTTAGATGCGTTATTAGTATAAATGTTCACTTCTCCATATCTTTCAAATGATTGAGATAGATCATCTTCATTACAACCAGATGATAAGCTCACCACTGTTATAAGCAAGATATCAATTTATGTTAGTAAGCACATATGTTTATTATGATTTATTCAAGATGCATATAACAACGGATACCAATAAGGTTAAGCAAGTCAAAGAAACAATTGAATGAATCATAGTATAAAAGCAATAATGATTTGTTATTTGCTTATACTATGCATCGAGTTGTTACTTACCATGCCAATAAAAAAAATGATTTGTCGTATATGTGTGGTGATGATAGCGATTTAATTATATCTACGATGCTGTGAAGCGATTTCAATAAAAATCGCTGAATAAGCAGCGATTTGAATACAAAAATCGACACCGCAAGCATATAACAATGTATTTTTGCACACATGTTTTAAAAGTCTTTCTACAAATATCTTACAAATCGATACTAGAAAACATATAATATCTTATAAATCGATATACATATCACATAATATATTACAAATCGATACAACAATTCAGCATAATAGCTTACAAATCGATACTGTAAAACACATAATATCTTGCAAATTGATATACATATCACAAAATATATTACAAATCGACACAAAAATTCAGCATAATAGCTTATAAATCGATATTAGCAAACAAAATAATATCTCACAAATCGGTAGTATGTTACTACAACCGCGATTTGCGATACATTGCATATACTGAGTGAATGGAGGATATCGGATGGGGTAGAGGCCCTTCCTCGCATCTGTAAACAAGCATTCTTGTCAACATGTCCCAACGTCTTACAAATATCGTTAAGTTTCCAACCATCGAAAGAACAAGATCCATCTGCAATAATAGAACAATGCTTTAATGGCACTCACGCCGACATACGTTCTTCAATGATAGCATGATGACATGGAAAAGTATTCACGATGCCTTAATGTCACTTGTTGGAATGTTTGTGCGTCATTGCTTTCTTCCATAATGTCTAACGCCAATGAAAAAGAAGAGAAAACTGTAAAAAGAGATGACCGACAAATGCCCTATGACGTCCACCAATGATCAAACCAGTCGATCGTGAACCCGAGAATGTTTTTTAACACAAG
The DNA here is from genome assembly GCF_984573655.1 of Nuphar pumila. NCBI lineage: Eukaryota > Viridiplantae > Streptophyta > Magnoliopsida > Nymphaeales > Nymphaeaceae > Nuphar > Nuphar pumila. The sequence goes on from NC_143264.1 coordinate 23,637,390, forward strand.
GCAGGAATGAGAAGGCGGCAATGTGTTGTAACACAAGCTAAAAACCAAGGCGGGAACGTCGACTCGAGATGATGATAAAGGCTGCTACTCCGGTGGCAAAGTTTGCATCGTCAAAGGGAGCTTCTGTTATAGCAGATGGTGCAAAAGTTTACTGCTTAGGGCGAAAACGAAACGTTTGGACTTTGAAGAGTTAACATCATCCTCAACTTTCTGGATGAAGGATATTTTTGTCCTTTTCTTGAACCGTCGTTTTCTTTTTTTTGAATGGAGGACATTTTTGTCATTTTCTTGAATCATCGTTTCATAGCGAGAATAACAGGAAAGGGTAATTATGTCTTTGCAACTGCACCGGACTCCGATGCTAAGTGATGCCGATACACACGCGAATACGAGCCCCATATGCATATATATGTGGCGCTTATTGGGACCCTCGAACACGCACTGTGGCTAACGACAGTTTTCGGGGGAGAACACACACCACCCTCCCGTGTCTACCGCATCCAACGTTTGTTAAAAATGAAATTCTTGACATGTGACGCACGGGATGCACCATCAAACGTGCCGTCAACATCTACTCCTGTCCCTGCTCTCCTGTGTCCTACCTTATCCGCTACCCTTTTGGTGGCTTCACTTGGCTTCGGCCCCCATGTTGACCGAGCGGTTTCAATGTTGGGGCATCGGTTCAACGGATCCTTTGCTTGCTTGGATTCTCTATGCCTCGAGACAAAGTGAACTGCATCAACGAGGTTTTGTTATCCAAGATACAATCAGGGGACTCAGAAGACACGCTGATCTGCAAAAGCCCTTGCCTTTCAAAGCTGAAACGTGAGATTAGAAGCCTCGACGCTAATGTTGCAGTTGCTGCTGCTAGTTCGCTCGCGGGTCGTGTCACTCGCAGTGCTTGGAAAAATGCATGCTCTTTGAAATGAAATTTGTTGTATGGAATGCGTGGGGCATCAACTCCGGTGAGAGGCAGCAATATCTTGCTAACTGGAGAAAGGATGTGCAGGCTAATGTGATTGTGATTGCTGAATCGAAGTTAGAACATATTGATTCCTCTTGGGCAAATTTTGTCTGGAGAGATTGTAATTTCTCCTTTAAGCCTTCGGTTGGTGATTCTGGTGGAATCAATATATTATGGCACCATGTACCTTGCTGCATGTGGGAGACTTTTCTATTTTCATGGTATTTACAGCTTCTTCCCTCAAAGTGCAAGTTCTTACAATAGTGGACGATCCAACCACTTGGGTTAACAAAATATTATTTTTGGTTAGTTGCGCCTTGTTGCTGTGATGGCCCCGAGAGACTGGTACGTGCGTTACTGGGGACTTCAACTGTTTGTGTTCTTTGGATGAGTTCAACTTGCCGGTTAAATCAACTAGATCAATTCGGGACTTCAACTCCTTCATTGATAGTAACAACCTCTGACATTCCAACGGGGGGCCAAACTTTTTCATGGTGTCTTCACAAATTGGATAGGGCGTTGGTTTCTGCGTCAATCGTTCAGAGTTTATTTTCATTCCGAAAGAACCTCTCGCGGAAGACATCTCATGTTTTGGTCCTATTTCGCTTCTCAATTCCTCGTACAAGATCATAGCTAAGATGCCCTCTGAGAGGCTCAAGGTGGTCATGACGTCCCTCATCTCCCTATGTCAATTGGCCTTTATCAAGGGACGATTGCTTCATGATAGCGTTTTCATGGCCAATGAATTGGTACTCTTGGTAGGCTTTCTTCATTCGTGAGCTCGATTTTTTTAAAGCATTCGACATTTTTAGTTGGGATTTTCTGGAACAATAGTCTTTATAACATGGCTTTCCCGACTACATAAAATGAATTATGGTGCTGGTTTCTACCACCCAAATTGTTGTCTCCAAATAATGGAGAGCATGACTCCTACTTTGAGATGAAGCACGGTCTTCACTTAGTAGGTTTAAGATCCAAATTCAGTTGTTTTCATTTTTTAAGAAATATATCTTTTTGTAATTGAGCTTGCTCGTGCTCGGCATTTTCATGAGCTCAAGCTTTGTTCGGCTTGACACAAGAAGTGAGCCAACCTCGAACACCCTCGGTTAAATTTGTGAATTTTGTTTTAACTTTTAAATTTGAGTTAAAATCAGGTTAATTTCAAGGAATATTTAAGAGTTTAAATTGAATTAAGACTCTAGTTATGTTCGTTATCACTACAAGAAAATTGTTAATTAGCGATGGATTTTTTCTGTCGCTAATTAGCGACAGATTAGCTAGAGAAACCTTTCTTCATGAATCTGTCGCTAATTCACGATGGATTAGCGAGGAAAAAACTTTTATCGCTAATCCGTCGCTAATTAGCGACATCAATTTTTTGTCGCTAATTCTTAATACAAGAAAACAATTTTAGCGAAGGATTTAGAGAGGGAATTGTGTCATCGCTAATTCGTCGCTAATTAGCGACAGATTAGCGACATAATATATTCCATCGCTATTTTGGTATTTTGATTTACGACGACTTAGCGACGGAATAATTCCGTCGCTAAATGTCGCGTAAATCCCTAATCCCATCCCTCTTTCTCTTTTTTCTGTTTCGCTGTCTTGCTCCCGCCCGCCGCCCTCTCCCTCCCGCCGCCCGTCGGCCTCTATCCGGCCCCCACCGTCCACCGCTCGCCAGTCGCCGCTCCCCGTCAGCCTCCCGCCACCGCCCGGCGACGCGCAGGTAATCGTTTCCGGCAGTAGGGGGATGACCCCCCTGCATTTCCGGCAGCAGGGGGTCGACCCCCCTGCGTTTTCGGCAGGGGGTCGACCCCCTGCGTTTCCGGCAGGGGGTCGACCCCCCTGTATTTCCGGCAGGGGGTCGACCCCCCTGCATTTCTGGCAGAAGGGGGTCGACCCCCCTGCGTTTCCGGCAGGGGGTCGACCCCCCTGCATTTCCGGCAGCAGGGGGCCGACCGCCCTGCGTTTCTGGCAGCAGGGGGTCGCCCCCCCTATGTTTTCGGCTGGGGGTCGACCCCCCTGCATTTCCGGCAGCAGGGGGTCGACCCCCCTGCGTTTCCGGCAGTAGGGGGTCGCCCTTTGTGTTTTCGACAGGGGGTTGACCCCCTGCATTTCCGGCAGGGGGTCGACCCCCCTGCATTTTCGGCAGCAGGGGGTCGACCCCCCTGCATTTTCGGCAGCAGGGGGTCGACCCCCCTGCATTTCCGGGAGCAGGGGGCGGCCCCCCCTGCATTTTCGATAGGGGGTCGACCCCTTGCGTTTCTGGCAGCAGGGCGCAGGGGGTCGCTCCCCCTGCGTTTCCGGCAGGGGGTCGACCCCCTGCGTTTCCGGCAGCAGGGGGTCGCATCGCCCCCCTGCGTTTCCGACAGGGGGTCGCCCCCTGCGTTTCTGGCAGCACGTTGCAGGGGGTCGACCCCCTTGCATTTTCGGCAGGTAGGGGGTTGCCCCCCCTGCATTTTCGGCAGGGGGTCACCCCCCTGCATTTTCGGCAAAGGGGTCGCCCCCTGCGTTCTGTGAAACTGCATCTGCCTTTTGTTTTTTTTCGGCAGGTGGTGACTTCATTTTAACATAGTGTTTTTTGCAGATTTCTCAACGGAACTCGCTTGTGCCCCGCCACCAGTGGTAAGTAAGTGACAAAAACAATGCAAATCGGGTAAATACCCGTGGTGAGTAAGTGATGCAAGCGCATCACATGTTATTGAATTTATTGAATGTAACACTTTATTGTTCACACACTCACTTAGTTGTTGATATCTATGACTGCTTTGTTGGAGTTCGGAGATCATGCTGAGCATGATTTTAATGTATGAATATGAAAGTGTTCTTATTTTTGGAGTACGGAGTCCATGCTAGGCATGGTAGTAGTTAGTGGGATATTGAAGTGTGTTTGCTGCAGGTACATGTTTGACATTTGTTTGATATGAATTATTTTGATGTATTGCAATGTTTGATGTGATTGTATCCATGCTTGCATATAGTTACTTCCAATTTAATTATGTCTTCCATGTGAAATTGTATACTGAAAGCATGCTTCAAATGAATATATCGTGTCATGAATAGTTTGCACATGAAAATATTAAGTTATCAATGCATGCATCATAATTCTTGTGATTGTATGACATCATATATTGTATGATAAATTTGATATTTTCTTCATCATAGCATTTTGATGGTTCTCTTTTAACTGGTTATGATATTATTCGTAACATCATACGACAAAATGACTGCAAACCGTGAATGGATGTATCGTAGGATAGTGGACAATGAGTTATCGCATGAATATATGGATGATGTTGACAGTTTTATTGAATTTGCAATGGCAAGTGTCAGTACAGTAGATCCCACAGGTCGGATTAGGTGTCCCTGCAAGATTTGTAAGAATAATCGATTTGTAGAACCTCATGGCGTTAGACATCACCTATACAGGAAGGGTTTTGCGAGTGATTATCAGAACTGGATGTTTCATGGAGAAGAATTTAGAAACGATTTTGATGCACGGGTGAATGTGGTGCACGATAATCCATATACGAATTTGATATTTGATGTCGCAGGAACAGAACTGGGTTCTGCTATGAGTTCTAGTGATGTAAGAACTGTCGTAGATGAAGAATCACCAAACGATGCAGCTAGTAGATTTTATGATTTACTTAGAGATGCTGATGAGCCACTTTGGAACGGTTGTGAGAGTCACACTATCTTGTCTGCAATTCTTCAACTAATGAATTTGAAGTCCGAGTATAATTTGAGTCAATCATGTTTTGACAGTTTGTGCATGATTGTGAAGAGTATGTTGTCCAAAGATGAGAAATTGCCACAAAATTTCTATCGTGCGAAATTATGGTCAACGCTCTAGGTATGGGTTACAAAAAGATTGATGCTTGTCCAAATCACTGCATGTTGTATTTCAAGGAGCAGGAAAACAATATATCATGCCCGTCATGTGGGCATCCTCGGTTCAAGCCAAAGACAAGAGGCAATGGTAGCACGAGATCAAAGGAAGTTTCATACAAGTCGCTCCGCTACTTTCCTATCACTCCTAGATTGCAGCGATTGTATATGTCTTCAAGGACAGCTAAACACATGAGATGGCGTGCAAATAAAGTTTGACACGATGAAAACAAGATCACGCATCCTGTTGACACTGAAGCTTGGAAGCACTTTGATCATACTCATCAGAACTTCGCAATGGAAGTGCGAAATGTTAGACTCGGTCTATGTACAGATGAATTTAATCCATTTGGGGGTAGATCAACTCCATACTCATGCTGGCCAGTATTTGTAACTCCATACAACCTTCCACCAAGCTTGTGTATGAAACGTCCAAATCTTTTCTTGTCTTTGTTGATCCCTGGTCTGACCTCACCTGGCCAAAATCTTGATGTATATCTAAGGCCATTGATTGATGAACTAAAAATACTGTGGGATGACGGTGTTACCACGTATGATGCCCACAAAAAACAAAATTTCAACATGAAGGCCGTTGTTCTATGGACAATCAGTGACTTCCCTGCATATGGTATGTTATCTGGTTGGAGCACATATGGGAGGTTGGCTTGTCCGTACTGCATGGAGGATTCCAAAGCTTTTAGATTGAGGCATGGAAGGAAGCCTTGCTGGTTTGAGTGCCATCGTCGATTTCTACCCAGCGATCATCTGTTCTAACGACAAAAGAATGTGTTTAAAGCAGGCACAACTGAAACGGAAGGTCCATCCTCAAGATTGTCCGGCATAGAGATTCTAAGAATATTGCGATACTTTTCAGATGTATTAACAATGCCCGCGTTCCTACACCCTTCCGTGGATTTGGGAAGGATCACAATTGGACGAAGAAATCTATTTTTTGGGAACTACCGTATTGGCCGACCCTATTGATACAACATAATTTGGATGTGATGCATGTAGAGAAAAATGTGTTTGATAATGTGTTCAATACAATAATGAATATTAAAGGAAAAACGAAGGATAATCCGAAGGCCCGTATGGATTTAAAATTAATATGTAAAAGACCAGAATTGGAACTCAAAAAGTATAATGGCAAAGTACTGAAACCAAAGGCAAAGTACGTGCTCAGACCTGATCAAATAAAACATGTATGTCAATGGTTGAGACAACTGAGATTTCCAGATGGATATGTCTCTAACATTGCTCGGGCTGTGAAGATTGACGATGGACAATTATATGGTGGGTTGAAGAGCCATGATTGTCATATCTTTATGCAACGATTGATACCCCTAGCATTCCATGATATGTTAGACAAACCTATATGGGGGGTATTGTTTGAGTTGAGCAGATTTTTCAGAACATTGTGCGCATCGGAGGTCGTTGTATCAGATGTAAAGAATCTCGAGGACTCTGTCATCACCACTGTTTGTCTGCTAGAAAAGATATTTCCGCCAACATTTTTCGATGCTATGGAACATTTGATCATACATCTGCCATATGAACTAAGGGTTGGTGGCCCTGTGTAATATCGATGGATGTACCCATTTGAAAGGTATATGTTTTTTTATATTTGTCTCTTTAATGACAGATATTTAAAATTTAAAATGTATATTCTTGTCAGATGCATGTTCGACCTAAAAAAAAAGGTTTGTAATAAAGCAAGAGTAGAAGGCTCTATTTGTGAGGCGTACACTTTAGAAAAGGTTTCAAATTTCTCATCTATGTACTTTGAACCTCATATTCCAACACGTTACACATGCCCGCCCTGTAACGATGATAGAGAACAAGTAACTATAGCTGACAAGTTGCCGATATTTCAACCACTTGGACATGCATTTGGTAGTTGCCGATCAAGGCTATTGACAGATCGAGAGCAAGATGCAGCACACATCTATATTCTTTTTAATTGCTCAGCGATCGACCCATACATCGAGTAAGTATATGTATATGCAACTCAATTATAAATCCTTTTATGTTCTATATATGGATACATGGCTCGGTAATATAAGTATTTGTGGTTTGTAGACGATTTGATCTGGAGTTGCAAAACGAAGTTTCACATCTCACTGATGCAGAAGTACAAAAAGAACATGAAACTAAGTTTGTGGAGTGGTTGAAACAGTTGGTAAAGAAGCTAACGTAAATTTTGTACTTATAAACAACACTAAGTTACTTAATTGATCGTAATCACAATCATTGTTTATGTTTGTGCGTAGGTTCGCCATGGTGATGTTAAAGATCAAGGAATATGTGATTTAGAAAATGGTCCGACCAAAGTTGTGCAATGCTACAACGGGTATATCATAAATGGTTATTGATTCCATACAAAAGACTACGGTATAAACAAATCAACGATAAATAGTGGCATGTGTGTCAAGGGTAGCAGCTACGGTGAAAATGAACATGATTACTACGGTGTTATAGAGGAAATAATGGAGTTGACTTACTTAGGCATGAATAACAGGGTTACGATATTCAAGTGTCATTGGTTTGATCCAACTGCAACAAGACTCGACAAAGCTTGAGGCATTATGGAGGTGAATCATAAATCCAGGTTTGAAACATATGAACCATTCATATTAGCCTCGCAAGCTCAACAAGTTTATTATACTTCATATCCGAGTATAAAAAAGTCAGATAGAAATGAATGGTGGGCAGTTTGCAAGGTGAAGTTCAAACTATACCCCGAGTATGATCAGTTACAAGAAGATGAGTTAGCTGAAGACAACGATTACTATCAATCAAATGATGTCTATGACTTCGCTTATGGTCACGATGTTGCGTATGATATGCATGTCATATCTCCATTGGCCAATGAAACATTCATAGAGGAATGTGATCCAAATGATGTACCAAGTGGATGGGCAAACAATGAAGAAGAAGAAGAAGAAGAAGAAGAAGAAGAAGAAGAAGAAGAAGAAGAAGAAGAAGAAAGTCAAACTAGTGACGAGGAAGAATTCTCAAGCTAGTGAGTAAAATCTTATATTACAAACCTCTATTTAAATGCATTGCAGTACTTGATGTGAGTTGTATTGCAATACTTGATGTGAATGATTAAAAATTTTATTTGAATGTATTGTAATACTTGATACGAATGATTCGAATGCATTGCAATACTTGGTGTGAATGATTAAAAATTTTATTTGAATGTATTGTAATACTTGATGCGAATGATTCAAATGAATTGCAATACTTGATGTGAATGATTTGAATTTTTTAAATGTATTGTAATACTTGATGCAAATGCATGAGTTGTATTGCAACACTTGATATGAATGATTAAAAATTTTATTTGAATGTATTGTGATACTTGATACGAATGATTTGAATGCATTGTAATACTTGATGTGAATGATTTGAATTATTTGAATATATTGTAATACTTGATACGAATGATTCGAATGCATTGCAATACTTGATGTGAATGATTTCAATTATTTGAATGTATTATAATTTATGCAACGAATGATTTGAATTATTGCAATACTTGATGTGAATGATTTGAATTATTTGAATGCATTGTAATACTTGATGCGAATGATTTGAATGCATTGCAATGCTTGATGTGAATGACTTAAATGCATTGTAATACTTGATGTGAATTATTTGAATGTATTGTATGACATATGTTATTTGTTAGAATATGGTTCATGGAGGTTATAGTGGTCGCTCATCCAGTAGTAGCCAGGCTCAGCCTTCATCTTCACGGGCTCCTGTGATAGGTATATCATATAACTAATTGGATGCTTGATTAGTTCAAATGCGCATTATGAGAATTTCTAACGTATTTTTTTACAGATGATGTTGCGCCTGTACACGACCCACCTACACCAGTTGATCACACAAGTCAAGAGCCAACACAGAAAACAGGGTCTTCTCAGGCTGGCACAAGAAGACTCATTCGAATAGTGTATATCGATAATCGACCGTAAGTATTTTGTTTTCAATTATTGCATATCTTATAAATATTTTATATTGATATTTACTGTGTAACAATTCATGTGCAGCACGAGGTTTGAGCCACAAAAAGTAGTACGGGAGATTAGGAATTCACTTCTTCAACATCTACCAGGACCGGTTGCTTAATGGAAAGAGTACCCAAAGGAGGTGTTAGACAGTTTGTGGTCCTCATTCATGGTATACAGTTGTTCCTCATAGTTAATGTGTTTCATATTTAATTTATTTAAGTAATGTCTACTAACTTTCTGAAAATATTAGTAGGCTTCGAATCGCTTCGCAACTACGGTGGAAGAAAATGATGCAAGGAAAGTGTGGCAGAAGGTGGCTGCCAATCGATTTGCAGACATGCTGCACACTATGAAGACTGCAGCAAAAAAAGCATCTGGCGTAGTAGATGATCCATTACTGTGGAAGGGTCATGGTCCTATTACTATCAGAAGAGATTAATGGGATGAAATGTGCAATAAGTGGGCGAGAGATGCATTTAGAAATCGCTCTGCGAAGGCTGCACAAAATCGACCGAAGATGCCCGAAGCCCATCTACACACAGGTGGATCTAAGACATTTGGGAGCCACTTGAAGAAAATGGTAACTCATCAATATATAATATTAATTTTATAAGTATTGTTGCAAACTTGTGAACTAAATCTTTTGTCATTTAACTTCGCAGGAAGCAGAAAAAGGAGGCAGTGTGCCATATAAGGATGTGTTTGTTGAAACACATAAACGGAAGACCACGGGAGTCTTCGTATCAGAGAAGGCGAGAACGACAACGGTATGTATTATATCTATTAATAATCATTGCAATATATATGCAAGTTATCATAAATTATTAATGAATACTTTAAATATTATTTTGTAGGAGGCATATGAGCAACAAATGGTAGAGCGATATGGCGATGACGCTACTCAGCATCCATCATTTGATCCTACAGCATGGGTGACTGCAGCAGGTGAACCCAAAAAAGGTCCCGTGTTCGGGTTTGGGAGTAATATGAACACTTCACCAGTTATTGCTTCTTCCAGTTACGGCTCACCGACTTCTTGCGCCGACATAAGCTCCAAGCAGCAGACTATTCTTTCCGGTGATGATGTATGCCAGATCGTTACAGAATCACTGAATAACTACTTCCATGACACCGTCGCCCCCTTTCTTCAAAATGAGATCAACAATCTTGTTCTGAACAGAGGATCTTCGATTCCAGGTCTCTCTCAGGTATAATGACATATTCAACTTTTTTGTTTGCCTTAGAACACATATGAGCATGATAGAATCACATATAAAGTTTTTTTGACTGCCTAAGAACACATATGAGCATGATAAAATCACATATAAAGTTTTTTTGACTGCCTTAGAACACATATGAGCATGCTATAATCACATATTCAGTTTTTTGACTGCCTAAGAACACATATGAGCATGTTATAATCACATATTCAGTTTTTTGACTGCCTTAGCACACATATGAGCATGATAAAATCACATATAGAGTTTTTTTATTGCCTTAGAGCACATATGAGCATGCCATAATCACATATAAAGTTTTTTTGCCTGCCTTAGAGCACATATGAGCATGTTATAATCACATATTCAGTTTTTTGACTGCCTAAGAACACATATGAGCATGTGATAATCACATATTCAGTTTTTTGACTACCTTAAAACACATATGAGCATGCACAAATCACATATAGAGTTTTTTTACTGCCTTAGAACATATATCATTTATGATAGAATCACATATAATTTTTTTTGCTTTGCCTGCCTTAGAGCACATATGAGCATGCTATAATCACATATTCAATTTTTTGACTGCCTTAGCACACATACGAGCATGATCGAATCACATATATAGTTTTTTGCCTGCCTTAAATCACATATGAGCATGGTAGAATCACATATAGAGTTTTTCTAGCTGCCTTAGAATACATATGAACATGCTATAATCACATATTCAATTTTTTTGACTACCTTAGCACACATAGAATCACATATAGAGTTTTTTTATTGCCTTAGATCACACATGAGCACATGATAGAATCACATATAGTGTGTAATTTATTTCATTATATTTTGTTTATCAATACTGACTGTTCTTTTCTTGTGTAGGCTGCTAGCGATAATCAGCGTAGTGGAGCTGAAGGGACAGATAAAGACAATGAACAAGAAGACGCACAAAATCTTGGTGATGATTAGAGATATGTGTTGAAGGGACTCATATATGAGTCGACGTAGTTCTCGTAGAAGATCAGATTTAGTGATTTTGTTTATGGGTTAGTTCAAAAAATATAATTTTTAAAATTGACTGACCTCTATTTTGAGTTTCTCAACTAGTATAAAGTTCAGAATTTGGTTGTTTAAAATTGATTGGAATGTATTTTAGATCCAACCCAATTAGGTTGCATATAATGCATGACATTTGAATCTAATTAAGGATATATTGGATTAGATATAACTTAGGATTTTTTGATCTAATCTCATTAGATTGAACCTATAGGGTGAGGCACTCTAAACAACACCATTATTGTTTTAACACAAATTTCATCTGATCAATAACTCACCTATTAAATCAGATTTGACCTCGACGTTTATCATTTTGAGGACATCAAAATCGACTATCTATATGATGTCTTCTTCTAAATCGTTGTAATTTTGAAAAGATTTTTATATGTAAAACATGTGAAAACCAGACATCAAATAATAAAAACCGGTTCTCACTAGTGAATGAGACCGAGTCGAACTCAGGGAACGGGAATATTTCGTATTCAAGCAAACAAATCTAAACTATTCTTTATTGCCGTATTATGAAATGTAAAATGTACGAGAAAAGTAAAAACAACTAACTATTACAACAAATGAATACCCTTCGCAGAGGGCGTAAAGAGCGATATTTACAAACCCAATTAAATGCCTAAATTCTAAAATAAAAGAAAAAAATATCTTCTATCTTCATGTACTTCGTGTCACAGATGCACTTTAGCTCCACTCCTGTGCGATTCTGCACAAATCAAAAGAACATGAGCAGTACATAATAAAAGAATAAACTATACTAAAAAAATTATAAAATCTAAATGACACCTCTAATTAAAAATGATTACTAACTACTAATTGACATGAAATAAAATGCTAACTATTACAAAGATGCTAATCAAATCTACTACTAACTAATTGATTAATCTAATTACTAACTATTAATGAACTAACAATTAACTATTGGTATATTAAACTAAACAACTACAAGCTAATGAATTAATACTTTTTAAAACGAAGCATCAACAATCAATTCTCATCAATTATCAGTGAAACTCAAATTTGCTCTAGTTAACACTTAATGAAAACATGCAATGAAGCTCATTGAAGATTAACAGTGAAATTCAGTAAAAATCAGTAACACTCACTGAAAATATAAGGATCAACAATAAGTGACTCACATTAATCCAATCAGTTGGAAATGACACCAGGAATCCAATTGATTCCGGAAAGTATTAACAACAATAGAGATAGTAGCTTAAGCCAAACTGGATCCAGATATCCAGTTATACCGATCCACAACACATTACCAATAACCGAACTTCTGTTTTCAGATTGCAATTTCACGGCAAATATGAGGTGCCGACTAACTTTGATTAACTTTGATCGGATACCTACTGATTATGTGGTTAACTTTGATCAAGAGACAGGAAAAAAAACTTTAGTTAACTCAGTTCTATTAACCAGAAATCAGGTACACGCATTGCCAAAACTCAGCATTCACCGGAATAGGTTGTGACTTCAATTAACATTAATCGGATTCAAACACCAATCGTGACAGAATATTCACAAAACAAAATCATGATTATACTGAAATATTAGACCCCAGCTGGAGACATTTATGCAGAGGAGCTGATCTAACCTCACGGTAAAGAAAGAAGGATTTCAGCATTTCAAATACATGCCGGAGTTCAAACAGATACGCCAGAGTTAAACTCAAATCCCGATAGAGTATTCACGGCAAATTAATTCCAAAAATCAACATCAAATCGTTAACTCCACTTCATGGCAAATCATGACAGAAAATTCTGTCAAATATTAGGTGACTTCTAACTCTATCGAAACATCAAATTTGTTCACCTGACTCTGCCGGAATCTCAAATTGAAATCTACCGGAATTTCAAACTTTTACCAGAAATAGGAAATTCATGGCTCAGATTTCTGGATTTCAGCAAATGTTTCACTGTTATCAAATACACATCATCATCCCTCTGTCGGATACCAATCATGACAGGATTTCATGATCTGGAACAGAGAATTCCGGCAACTAGATGTCTTGAAAAGATTTCATGATCTGGAATAGAAAATTCTGGCAACTAGTTGTCGGATCACATTTTTGCTGAAGATGATGATAAAAATTGAACTCCACCGAATCAAACACTATTTTCAACAATCAAACTTAGTAGCAGAACTCAAATCGCTGGTAGAATCAAAGCCTTCATCATTTACACTATCAGAATCATTGATCGGATTCAATGAATATCCGAACAATGCCAGCAATTTTACTCAAATGATCTTTTGAAAAAGAATAATTGCCGGAAACAATTGCAGATCTATCCAGATTTTCGATGCTTGATCTAATGTATTCCAAACTGAGCAAAATATGAATCTAATTTGATCATATTGTTGTTTTTCTGATGAGTTGATGCTAATATAGTAAAAAAAATAAAATTCCTAATACAGTAAACTAAAAAAATTCAAATACAGTAAAAACACTTAAACAATTCACAAATTTTGAGAATTTTTACAAACTGGAAATTTCTAAATCTAAATCAACATGTTTTTCTTATTTTTCTCTAATGGAATTTGAATTCTAAACATGAAAACAACAATTCAAAGAAGAAAAAGAAGAGAATTAGAAGAAGAGAAAGAAGAGGATAAGAAGAAGAAGAACTTCATGCATAACTGGAAGGGTTAGGAGAGAGGTGGAATCCTCTCTCTTGCATCAGCCGTTGTTGGAATTCTCCACCGGAAAGAGGATGAGAAAAAGAGGGGAAAATAGGGAGAAGGAGAAGAAGAGGTAAGAAGAGGTGGAGAAGAAGGGGAAGAAGAGAGGGCTTAGGCAAGAAAGAGAAGACAATTTGAAATTCTCCCTACGTATCATATTTATAATTTTGAAGTTTTGTCCATAAGTCCATCTTCTTTTTTTAAAATTGCATTTCAACTCTCTTCAAAAAGTTATTTGCAAAACAACTCAAAATGACTATGTTTTAGAAATTGTAAAACTAAGTCTATTTTAAATCTATTTTTTTTATGATTTTCAAAAACTAAACTAATACAATTATGTCAAACACTAAACTATGCATTAAAATGTAAAATAACACTATTTTTCATGTATTTTCTATTCTTATATTATTTTAGCACATTTACTCGAAACTAACATAAAATTGGGTTTTTAAATCATTTTCTCATGAAATCATGCATATTTTTATGTGAAATATCCCTAAAATATATGCATGATCAAATACCCCCATGCTTATGTTTTGCTAGTCCTTGAGCAAACTAGAAAAATGCACGAAATCAAAACTATCAACTAACTCACTTTCGTAGGAATCACGGTTGCATTTAGCTCATGCAACAAGCCCTTTCAACCTCTGGGTTACCCCAGTGGACGAGTAAGGTCTCATGAGGGTTTGTAGTGATGCTACCCACAAACATCTCTGTCATGTATGCAAAATATTACACATCCTCATAAGTAGTAGTTAATTAAAGACTTTATTTTCACAAATATTTCCTATTATTTCAAAATCAAAACATAATTAGAGTCTTTTATGTACCACCACAAAAAAAGAGTTTCTTTCACTTTTCTAAATATCACAATTATTTATGTTTTATTCTTAGAAAAATCCAATAAAAATAAGTTATTATTTATTTATCCTAACTGATATGTTTTCTGTACAGGTTTTCTCAATCACACTTCTAAGCACTGAACTTTTCTTTATTTTGAAGCTCTTTTCTTGATTTTTCATTTTTTCATGCTTTTTTTTTTTTGCGTATTCATTTTTCTCTTATAGCTTGTGTGTGGTCTGCTTTTATGCCTTGTGCAATGTCAATATCTTCTATACTTTTTCAATGCATATCAAAAGATATCAACTAAGACATAAAAGTGATTTCCTTCATTCACCTTTGCAACGTGAGAGTCAAACATTTCAACGTGTATCTGTTCTCAGCTACTTAAGATCATGAAGTTTTCCACTCTCCTTTTTGAAATGGAATTAAAAGTTTCAACTTATATCTAAGTTCCATCTACTAAGGATTGTGGAATTATCCAAACAACCTAACGCATGCTTCTTTTTCACTTTTTGAGCTCTTTTTTACGCTTTTGTTCATTTGCTTAGTTTTTCAAAAATTGAACTATGCATATTCATATTTGTGATTCAAAATAAACTCTAACATGTATCTATCATCATTTCTTCGAAATCCGCATAAACAACCATAATTTTTAGATCTATGTTAGAAAAAAATTTTGTGGGGGCTTAAAAAATCCTCTAAAAACATCAGATTTGAAATAACATTCATATAAGTTCAAACTCTTTCTTTAAAAACCTACTTTTCATGAGAGATGTGTAAATATGTGCAAGAACGTAAACAGAAATATCAAGGTGTGCAAACTACACCCTCCCCCATGCTTGAATGACACTGTCCCAGTGGCACTCCCCCATGCTTAGATGAAACTAAGTGAATGCATATGAGAGGAAATAAATGAGGGAAAAGAGTAGAATAACCTAAAATGAATTAAAAATACACGTTCTATGAATGTAATGAATGCAATGTATACATGACAAAAACATGAAACTCATAGAAAGAGATAAAAAATGAAAAATAAAACCAAATAAAATCTACAAATCCTAAAAACGAATGTAATACTATACAAAATATGGGTTGCCTCCCATAAAGCACTAAGTTTCACGTCCCCAGCCAGACAGATCCCTGGAAAAACCTTCATCGTCCATGAGATCAATGGACATGAAGTATCGCTCAATGAGGCTCTATGAAGAAAAGAGTGTCATCTGTGACACTACGCACTGTGTTGCCATCCCGTCTACCTCTAAATGTAATATCATGACTCCCTCGACATGAAGAACAAATATTAGTCTCATCTGAGAGACTAGTCAAGAAATGAGAGTCTAGGACCGACCGAGTATCAATAAATGCAACTTCAGACAAGTGGTGAATATGATCTGGCTGGACTTGGTCAAGCACCTTCTGCATCTGTACCTATTGCTTACTAAAAACAATCGATGATCCTAAAAGCTGAGAGAATGGGGCTTTATGAATATGTGATGATAATGCATGTTGTGTACCTGACCCCTTCTACTGAGGTATCATGGAGATTGACTCGTCAGTAGAAATGATATGGGGCTCATGAGTCGATTCCCGAGTGGAGTGACACGCCTTCCCATAATAAAGGGATGTAACATATTTGACTTGCAAAGGGTGTGAATTTGTGGGTTGCAAGTCAAATGACATGGGCTCCTATCCCTTGGATGTGACAACAGACTGATTATGAAGGTTCCTCTGGCTTTGTCTACTCAATGTCTGAGCTAACTGTCCCATTTGAGTCTCTAGCTTGGCTATTGACTGCGTATGGGAGCAAAGAGTGGCCTTGATATCAAAAAAGGATTCTAACATCTTCTCCTGAAATGATGAACTTGGAATGAGCTCCTGAAGAGAAGGTAGACTAGATTGGGGATGAACCTGTGGAAATATAGGATGCGAGTAACCTTGTGAAGGGTTACTGTGTCTATACTGTGTCGGGAAGGGCTGATGGGATGAAAAAATGGACTGGTTTCGCCAACCTGGATTATATGATGGTGTAAATGAATTAGGCCTGAGTTTAGCGAAACCTTAGGCAGCATTCACCTGCTCCTGAACGAATTCAGGATATAGCGGCGCTGCCAGACAATCCGCAACACAGTGTGCAGGGCTAGCACAAAGCTCGCACACTCTTTCTACTGGACTTCTCGAAGAATTGGCTAGGAATTGATCTAACTTCCTAGTCAACTGGTCAACCTTGATACGCAATTCTAACTCGGACCCTGCTTCAGAAATCCCTACTTTCCTAGGACCACTAGACACAAATGTAGTCCTATCGAGCCGTGAAGACAAAGCATGATGCGTCATGTTTTCACTCAAGGTCTCAAATAGAGACCATGCCTCATCCTCACTCTTGAGCATAAAAGTGCCCCCACACGACGAATCAACCATTTGACGGTGCTTCTCAGTAAGCCCGTCATAGAAATACTGCACCAACTGCCAACGAGGCACCTGGTGATGGGGACACTTGCGGAGAAGATCTTTCAATCTCTCCCACGACTCATGAAACTGTTCTCCCTCAATTTGAGAAAAACTGGTTATAGCTTTACGAAACTGATTCATTTTACCAATTGGGAAGTACTTTTTGAGGAATTCGCGCTGCATTCCTTCCCAAGTAGTAATTTGAACCGTCTCAAGAGATTTTAGCCAGTGCTTGGCTTTATCTTTGAGAGAGAACGGAAACAAAGTCAACCTAATAGCATCATCTCCAAAGTTATTGATTCGCACTGTCGAGCAAATCTCAAGAAATTTGTCGAGATGACGATATGGGTCCTCATTACTAAGGCCATAAAACGAAGGTAGCATTTGAATCACACTAGCCTTAATCTCAAAATGGCTTGCTCCTACATGAGGTCTCGTGATGCAGGAGGCGGGAGTATACGTATTTGGCATAAAGTACTCCCTCAAAGGATGGATCAAATGATGATCGTCAGCCATTGCGTACACCTTGGAGTAGACTGGTGTAGCACACGTCCTAACTTTGGGTTTTCTACCTAACTAACGCACTAAGCGGTCAAACCACGCAAACCACAAAGCGAGTAGACTAAAAACAACAAAAACTAAACAAACACCACGCAGTTACACATAGCAGAGATTATGCAAAGAAAATATGAAATCTATGTGTACGGTACCAATCGTACACAGTCACCTCTAAGGGGATCCTAGTAGGTGGGTTGTGTAGAAAAGTAAGCTCGTCTCTAAGATATGCACATACGTGGTTCTACTCCTAAATGCAAACCAACACTGAGCAATAAAGTGAATACTAGTATTACGCCGTTCCCCGGCAACGACGCCAAAAATTTGATGTCTTCTTTTAAATCGTTGTAATTTTGAAAAGATTTTTATATGTAAAACATGTGAAAACCAGACATCAAATAATAAAAACCGGTTCTCACTAGTGAATGAGACCGAGTCGAACTCAGGGAACAAGAATATTTCGTATTCAAGCAAACAAATCTAAACTATTCTTTATTGCCGTATTATGAAATGTAAAATGTACGAGAAAAGTAAAAACAACTAACTATTACAACAAATGAATACCCTTCGCAGAGGGCGTAAAGAGCGATATTTACAAACCCAATTAAATGCCTAAATTCTAAAATAAAAGAAAAAAATATCTTCTATCTTCATGTACTTCGTGTCACAGATGCACTTTAGCTCCACTCCTGTGCGATTCTGCACAAATCAAAAGAACATGAGCAGTACATAATAAAAGAATAAACTATACTAAAAAAATTATAAAATCTAAATGACACCTCTAATTAAAAATGATTACTAACTACTAATTGACATGAAATAAAATGCTAACTATTACAAAGATGCTAATCAAATCTACTACTAACTAATTGATTAATCTAATTACTAACTATTAATGAACTAACAATTAACTATTGGTATATTAAACTAAACAACTACAAGCTAATGAATTAATACTTTTTAAAACGAAGCATCAACAATCAATTCTCATCAATTATCAGTGAAACTCAAATTTGCTCTAGTTAACACTTAATGAAAACATGCAATGAAGCTCATTGAAGATTAACAGTGAAATTCAGTAAAAATCAGTAACACTCACTGAAAATATAAGGATCAACAATAAGTGACTCACATTAATCCAATCAGTTGGAAATGACACCAGGAATCCAATTGATTCCGGAAAGTATTAACAACAATAGAGATAGTAGCTTAAGCCAAACTGGATCCAGATATCCAGTTATACCGATCCACAACACATTACCAATAACCGAACTTCTGTTTTCAGATTGCAATTTCACGGCAAATATGAGGTGCCGACTAACTTTGATTAACTTTGATCGGATACCTACTGATTATGTGGTTAACTTTGATCAAGAGACAGGAAAAAAAACTTTAGTTAACTCAGTTCTATTAACCAGAAATCAGGTACACGCATTGCCAAAACTCAGCATTCACCGGAATAGGTTGTGACTTCAATTAACATTAATCGGATTCAAACACCAATCGTGACAGAATATTCACAAAACAAAATCATGATTATACTGAAATATTAGACCCCAGCTGGAGACATTTATGCAGAGGAGCTGATCTAACCTCACGGTAAAGAAAGAAGGATTTCAGCATTTCAAATACATGCCGGAGTTCAAACAGATACGCCAGAGTTAAACTCAAATCCCGATAGAGTATTCACGGCAAATTAATTCCAAAAATCAACAGCAAATCGTTAACTCCACTTCATGGCAAATCATGACAGAAAATTCTGTCAAATATTAGGTGACTTCTAACTCTATCGAAACATCAAATTTGTTCACCTGACTCTGCCGGAATCTCAAATTGAAATCTACCAGAATTTCAAACTTTTACCAGAAACAGGAAATTCATGGCTCAGATTTCTGGATTTCAGCAAATGTTTCACTGTTATCAAATACACATCATCATCCCTCTGTCGGATACCAATCATGACAGGATTTCACGATCTGGAACAGAGAATTCCGGCAACTAGATGTCTTGAAAAGATTTCACGATCTGGAATAGAAAATTCTGGCAACTAGTTGTCGGATCACATTTTTGCTGAAGATGATGATAAAAATTGAACTCCACCGAATCAAACACTATTTTCAACAATCAAACTTAGTAGCAGAACTCAAATCGCTGGTAGAATCAAAGCCTTCATCATTTACACTATCAGAATCATTGATCAGATTCAATGAATATCCGAACAATGCCAGCAATTTTACTCAAATGATCTTTTGAAAAAGAATAATTGCCGGAAACAATTGCAGATCTATCCAGATTTTTGATGCTTGATCTAATGTATTCCAAACTGAGCAAAATATGAATCTAATTTGATCAGATTGTTGTTTTTCTGATGAGTTGATGCTAATACAGTAAAAAAAAATAAAATTCCTAATACAGTAAACTAAAAAAATTCAAATACAGTAAAAACACTTAAACAATTCACAGATTTTGAGAATTTTTACAAACTGGAAATTTCTAAATCTAAATCAACATGTTTTTCTTATTTTTCTCTAATGGAATTTGAATTCTAAACATGAAAACAACAATTCAAAGAAGAAAAAGAAGAGAATTAGAAGAAGAGAAAGAAGAGGATAAGAAGAAGAAGAACTTTATACGTAACTGGAAGGGTTAGGAGAGAGGTGGAATCCTCTCTCTTGCTTCAGCCATTGTTGGAATTCTCCATCGGAAAGAGGATGAGAAAAAGAGGGGAAAATAGGGAGAAGGAGAAGAAGAGGTAAGAAGAGGTGGAGAAGAAGGGGAAGAAGAGAGGGCTTAGGCAAGAAAGAGAAGACAATTTGAAATTCCCCCTACGTATCATATTTATAATTTTGAAGTTTTGTCCATAAGTCCATCTTCTTTTTTTAAAATTGCATTTCAACTCTCTTCAAAAAGTTATTTGCAAAACAACTCAAAATGACTATGTTTTAGAAATTGTAAAACTAAATCTATTTTAAATCTATTTTTTTTATGATTTTCAAAAACTAAACTAATACAATTATGTCAAACACTAAACTATGCATTAAAATGTAAAATAACACTATTTTTCATGCATTTTCTATTCTTATATTGTTTTAGCACATTTACTCGAAACTAACATAAAATTGGGTTTTTAAATCATTTTCTCATGAAATCATGCATATTTTTATATGAAATATCCTTAAAATATATGCATGATCACTATACACGTGGGTGTTTGTCCCTTAAACACACGTCTGCCATTGATAGCTCATGCGATCAGCGACGTACGTGCATCCAACTAACAATTATGGGTTACTCTCTCTCTCTCTCACTCTCTATCTATCTATATATATATATATGGCACAATGAGGTATGGCTATTTTTTTTCTTATTTTTTATTGCTTTTCATAAATCTAGTTGTGTATAAATGTGATCTATATATTTTGTTTTGTGGGAGTCAGGTCTTGTTCATCAACTTATAAAAGACTTCAATGGTCTACAATGTATTAGATTTTCATGACATAGATTTGTAGTTTTTGTCAAAAAAGAACATGATCTAAATGTCAATTCTTGGCATTTGGTGTCATGACCAAATATTAACATGAGAGAGAGTAACAATTAATGATACCAAGGTAAGGCAGTTGGGGATCCAATGAATCATTAATTCAATAGTCAATGTTCTTGATTAAGTATTGAATGGTTGTGATTGAAAACAATTAATGGCTTTCTTTTCTTTTAATGCTATAAAAAAGGGAAGTCTTTAGGTTTATGTTAATATACTTTACAATCAATATCAGAACTTTAACTAAATAAAAAGTAGGTTAAAAGGATGGCCAAGAAAAAAAAAAGAAATTAGCGGATGCAAATCAATTAAAACTAATGATTCATAATTCAATAATACTCTTCCAAAAGGATTATTATACTCATATATTTTGGTAGTATGGCCGATTGATAGGGTAAGGAACTTCAAATATTTTTCCTATAGTACAAATCCACGTTATCAATACAAGAAAAGACTTGGAATCCTAGTTTGCTAATTAACTGA
Organism: Nuphar pumila; assembly: GCF_984573655.1. Taxonomy (NCBI): domain Eukaryota; kingdom Viridiplantae; phylum Streptophyta; class Magnoliopsida; order Nymphaeales; family Nymphaeaceae; genus Nuphar; species Nuphar pumila. Next base: position 23,659,104 of record NC_143264.1, read on the forward strand.
CATGATTGTTCCCTGATACATGAAAAGAATTGTTTATACCTTTATATATATATATATATATATATATATATGTGTGTGTGTGTGTGTGTGTGTGTGTGTGTGTGTGTGTGTGTGTGTGTAAAATCTAACTTTAAGCTAGCTATATTAATATGAATAGCATTTAATCATTTGAAATGACTAAAATAGCCTTTAAAGCAATAGCATTTTCAGAAATATATTATACTATTTTCAAGGTAAAGTGAATCTTGTTTTAAAAAAAAGAAATAAGTTGAGCATAATTTTCAAAAAATAACAAACTGCACTTGAGTAATTTGAATTTGGATAGTAAATGTGTTTTTTTGTCAAAAAGTATTTATATATTTTTGAAAATATCATTGCCTTTAAGGGTTTCTTAGTTATTTCAATGAGTTGATATATATATATATATATAAACTGAAATATATAAACAACAAAATATGTAAATTGGTATGAACTGAGATTTTTACAGTTTTTTTTTTTTTATAAATTTAACCCTGCATATGCATTTGGCACAGTCCATTTGCTTAGAATCGACTACTGGGTCATTATAATTGGATAAAAAAAATGAGATTTTCTATGCTCGAATATTTATAAAAGTTTCAAGCCATTGATTTTCAACCCTTAAAAGTTCCTTCTTATACATCATAATCAGATGATCCAAGAGTTTATTTGTAAAAATCCAAACATCTAGATCGCATCCGTACAGTGAAATTTTAGAAAAAAATAAAAAAGCCTATGAAAATCTCGGTGCATACCAATTTACATATTTTGCTGGTTTACATATTCTAGTTAGCATATATATATATATATATATATATATATATATATATATATATATATATATATATATATATATATATATATATATATATATATAAGCAATGGCATATTTGAAAATATACAGTTATTTTTTAGGTTACACTGAGTTTTTTTATTATATAAGAAAATAAAAAGTCAACATATTACAAACAATAGTGTATTTCAATAATTTGAATTTGAGAAGTTAAAGTGCTTTCTTTTACCCCAAAACAATAATGATATGCTTTAAAACAATATCATTGTTTTTAGGAGCTTTTTATTGTTAACATTAATATAACTAGTTTAAAGTTTGATGTGCGCGCGCGCGCGCACACACACACACACACACACACACACACACACTATAATCTATTATTGTATTGGACCATTATACCATGCTTTGGTGCATTATTTTTCACCGGATCTAAGTACTAAAATTTGAATCTAACCTTTTATATATATATATATATATATATATATATATATATATATATATATATATATATATATATATATATAATCTTGAACACCATATTGTCTAGTAGACCTCACTTAGCATTTCTTGAACGTTTTTGTTAATCAAGCCTTACAAATATGATTTATATAACTTATTTATAAATATTTTGGATAAGGTGATTATGATTTGCAAATAAGTTGACAACTTTAAAAATCAATAGTCCATCAAGCACCAAAACTTTGTGACTAAAAAACCAAGTTTAAACATAAAATGTTGATGGAGTCATTTAATATAATATATAGTACTAAATGAATTACCTAATGCATAATTCTTTAGCAACCATATAGTGCTTTAGATTTCCACTTTTCATAGGTAGATTGACACCATTAAGAAATGTGTGATAGTATAAATTGTCAACCCTCCGTAAAAGTATTTTGTGTATATCATAGAACTAATATTTGGTGGCTAGAGCTCATGCTGATCACCCTTGAGTAACTAGTTCGGTGGGTTTGCTGTTTTGCTATCCTAATTAAACTTAAAATTGATTATGGTCGTTTCTTTCAATAAAATATGGTAGTACTATTTTGGACCAACACAATGATTAAGATTCATTGGGCTTGGCATGGGTTGCAAGTGTCTTGTTAGGATTTTTGTTTTAGCCCTGCTATTTGTTAATCATTATTTTGTGATAAATCATGTTAATACACATGCAAGAACACGTATATGTATGCACATACTCATAATTTAAGTAAAATAGCTCATAGTTGCCACATTAATTAACGGGTATGGTTACTGATACAGGTACATGAGGGCATAAAAATTTCGGATATGTTTTTATTTGAAATGCGTATTGATATAGAGAAAAAAAAATCAATGAATTTCTAATAAACATTGAAATGATTTTTAAAAGAACTGATACGAGTTTCTAAAAAGTTTATATGAAGTATATGTTTTGATAAAGATACCCATAATTTAAAATAATTAAACTTTATATGCAAATCAATCATTATTGTATAATATTTTTTATAAATTATAATATTTAAAAATCTTAATATATAGTGCCTTTATAAAAATGAAAGACATGAACTTGATACTCATTCATAATGTATTAAAAACATGTTTCTATGTAAGATCCTACACGTTATTCAAATAATTGGAACAAGTTTCTTAAACATTTGATACTTCTATCTAGGGTTTCGAAGATGAGCTTCATACAAGTATTTGGTACTTGTATGCCTGAAATGATACATTAAGGTGTATCGAGTATTAATACAACCACGAAATGGCTATTTTCTAGGGTGCATTTGAATGCCATAGAACTCATATCTATGCATTAAATCTGGTTTGGGGCTAAAAAAAAAATATTTCAAATATAGTTCACACATCTTTGCCGCCCCCCAAGAAGGTCAGGCTAAAGATGCATGCATCTTTTTTTTATTTTCACTCGGAGAAACTGCTCCAGGCGCAGAGACCTAACCGCGCTGGCTCAGCCTGCTGTACTACGTTCTCTGTCTATGTCAGCGTAAAACACAGAGGGCTTTGCCAAGCTTCGACAAAGATACATGACCCGATAAGAACTACATGAATCAAACCCAGACCATACCCGTTAAAACCATGTTTTTTTTATCATTTTTACATTGAAAAATTGCAGGTCTTAATCAGAACTCGGGTCGGGTCCGGGTCTGGTATAAAATTTCACAAACTATACCCGAGTCCATGTATTAATCGGATCTTCAGGTCCGAACCCATGTCTTAATCGGGTCTTCTTATTTATCACCATACCCGGACCCTATAGGGTTTGGCTCGGGTCAGGTCTGGGTAAACCAGGCCTGTTGACACCCCTAATGTGCAGGCTGACACCCATGGTACCATTTATATATGATACTAGAATAACCACGTTCTACTTTAAGTTAATATTTTTGTACTTGCAATTAGGGTTGCAAGTGGGTTGGGTCTTGGACGGATCCAAGCCAAACAATCTTGTTCCATTTTTAAAACAGAATGAACGGATTCAGTCGGATTCGATTCGGAACCAGATAAACCAAAAACAGTTTAAATAATATCCAACCCGACTCGACTAACCCACCTCACCCCTTACGCCTTGGTGTATATATTATAATCACACTATTTAAACGCTAACCATATAATGTTTTTAAATTACACAAGTTGCCACTGCCCGAAACATTGTAAAAAGGGAGCGACTTTTAGTATTCTGACATTACAGAAATGCCACTGCAAATGAAATTTTTCAACGGTTGCAAATTTGGGCGTTGGATCGTGTAGCAATAAACTTAGATGCAGTTCCAAAACCAGGCATTGTGTATGTGTTCTAAGTTGGATCCGGGATCGGAACTGGAACCACTTATGCCAAATCGTATCTGGTATCAATTTTGCACAGGTTCGAAGTGACTACTTACAATAGGGGGGTGGCAATCGGGTCGGGTTGGCGGGTCATGTCGGCGGGTTGCCGGGTCAGCATACCTCAACACAAACCCGACCCGTTTATTAAACGGGTCGGCTGTGGCAAACACGAACCCAACCGATTTATTAAACGGGTAACCCAACACAACCCGGTTAAGCCGTTTAATAAACGGATTGGGTCGGGTAAACGGGTTAGCGGGCGGGTTGGTGGGTCGGGTTTGGGTAAACGGGTTGACCCGCCTGCCTAACCCGTTTATTAAACGGGTCATCCGGGTTGGCGGGTTGGCATACCCTAACACAAACCCGACCCGTTTAATAAACGGGTTAGACGGGTCGACCCGTTTATGACATGAACCCGTTTAAGACAAACCCGAACCCGCTTCAGGTTTTGCCACCCCTAACTTACAATAAGGTTAATATTTTGTGTCATTGAAGACACAAAGGGTTTCATTCTCATAAGTCTCAAATCCATTTCATTAATGAGAGCAAAGGATAGGCCCTTGCCGGACGACTTTCCGAGAGCAAGGGGTGTGCCATGGGTTTACACCGCAAAAAAATATGGCAGGCTTAACCAGCGTGACTAGGTCTGTGATCCCAGGAATAGTTTCTCTGTCCTTCATAAACAAAAATATATTGAGCTGAAAACCATAGGTTCAAGTTTTATCAACTCAATCTAGCCATATAGGTGAGTAAAACATGGTTTGTTTGCTAAGGATGAAACTTTGAATTATTTTGTTTTAATCTAAAAATATGATTTTTTGAGTTATAAACCTTTAACACATTGTAGGCATTGATTTTTGAAACCATTGCATGTTACAATCACATGAATTAAAACATATTTTCTGCTAAAATAAACCATGTAGACCCCATTTATCGAGAAAATCTAAAAGGTGTAAAAAAGAAATTTATCTTCGATAGTTTGCTGACTTCAAAAGCACTAAATATTAACCCTTTACAATAATATTTCCTTGTAGAAATATCCAAAATGCTGTTGCTTCTGAAATTAAAAAATATTTATTTCGTTCCTGAATCCATGACCTCCTCATATATAGTTATTGTTGGCTTTACATGTTCATCCCTCTCGCACAAGAGAAGCAGGTTATCGAGGTTTCATTTGTTGCGCTTGAGTGTACACGATGACAATTTTAGTAGGCAATAATGACTTGAATATAAGACGGTAAATATGACTCATAGATGGTGCAGATGAATTGATAACTGGGAAAGGAATCGTCTCCATATGTGTGTGTGTGTGTGAGAGAGAGAGAGAGAGTAATATTGCCATAATAAAGGAATGGTTAGAATGTGTATATTTTGTCTTTCCCACATTGAAATGCAGACCTCATCAATGAGACAGTGATTAAATAATAGAGGTGTGAGGAACTATTTGTAGTTGTGTAGTTTTAAAAAAAAGAAATGGACAAAAACATTATAATGCAGCCCTTGTGGTGATGATTCATCCTTTTTCATGCTGCCTTTTTTTTTTTTTTTGTAGCTGCCCCACTCACATTTTTTTTACCTAATGATTACTTCCTGTGGCCAACATGTGGTGCAAACCCAGAAAAAGGTAAGCACATGACCCATTTGCACCACAGCCATGACATAATGGTGTCCATTTAAGTAGATTTTGATGTAGTGCCAACTGTACAAATTGTTCTTGCCATGCTATGAACATGTACCATCGGACAGAAAAGCTTCTGCAAAGCAGCAAAAAGTATTCAGTGCTTCGACAGTTTGGATCTGGGTGCATGAAATAGGTTCAAGACAATCAGGCCAGATTTGATTTTGTTTAAAATTGTTTTTTGCTTGCCCTTCCTTTAGATCATTACGGGAGCGGGATTTGAACTATAAATTGCCAATGATGTTCAGGTGTCCGAGGAGTTTACCATACCTAATTTTTTTAAAAGAGTTGGGTCTAGGACAAATTAGTCAGATCGGGGTCTATCTTGGAACTGAACCAGATTCATATTCAGATGGAACAACTTCAAGGAGGTATACTGGACTTGGTTGGTCCAACCTGTTTTGTGGGGTTTGATATCTTCTTGTTGGATGCAGACACGGATTTGGATTGTCTGGGTATCCTATGGATCATTTCTAAATCAGACTAGGTTTCTATTTTATGATTCCGATCACGTTGAGATCCCCATGAGAATCAGGTTATCATTTACACATGTCTGGGGGGAAGTGTCAAATACGGAGTGCTCATGAGGATTGGATCCAAACGCAAACTGGATGGATCCAATCAGATATAGATCCAGACATTGTTAAAGACTAAGTGCAGCAAGACGTTACTGGTTTAACTACAAAAAATTCCCAACTTTTCAGACCGATACACACCATAGTCTCACAGACGTAATAGTGAAAATTGACCCTTGGAGAATGTGGCGCCTAACTGGGCTGTCCATAAGTCAGGTTTATACTGGGTACCCAACCGGAATTCACGTGTATGGGCATAAAAAATACTGATCCGAATAATTTTCGGGTTGACCCGAAGCTGATTGACCCAAGCAATATACGGGCCGAGTTTGGATTGTGTTTTTTACCAGGTAGCCGACCTGTCTAGGCTTTTTGCGCCCGATCTGACCTGAATGTTTTATATGTATATGTAAAAGTAAACTTCTGAAATTATATAGATCCGGGTTTGGGATTTTATTTTCTTAACCCAAAAAAACCTGAACTGGACAGTTTGTGATTTGGATGGGTTAGAGTATACCTTAATGGGTCAAGTTGACAGCCCTAGCTTCTAAGACATCGCACCAGTAAGGTTTGTGTTTGGTACTTGGTAATTTCAGTTGACCGAGTGCTCGTTATAAGGCTCCTTTTTGTCCTTAATTAGTACATTCACGTGGGTCTCTACAAGAGGGGACAAAGAGGGCTCACTCCAGCTCGGATGAACGTGCACCCATTTTTGAACTTAAATCTACTCATCAATGCCAGCTCAGCACAAGCTTTCAAAAGACATATCCTATTACTACATTGGTCATCACTTTCACTGTTTTTTTTTTTGAATTTATAACCTGAAGAAACCACACCCGGCATGAAGACCGGGTCATGCTGGCTGAGCCTGCCATACCTACAGCCATAGTAACGGCAGCGTAAAACTCTGAGGTTAAGACCCCTGCCCCTGGGGCCTATGCTACGCATTGGCTTGTGCAGAAGGGCGACGCTCATGAGAATCAAACCTTGACTGCCCGTCTAGCAGCCAAGGCCCCACCCCGACTACGCCAACCCCCCCTTGGGGCCTATCATCTTCACTGCCTTGCTGCCACATTTATCAATGCCCAGACTACCTTCGTTTATCAGTCAAATAGTGCTGCTTAGCATGGTTCCACTTACACATTGCATTTAGCTTATTAATTCACTGCCTGATCCATTTCAACTTACTTCATGTATTACCTTGTGATTTATTGATTTGCATTTAAGAGGTGCCAACTTAGTTTCTTATCTTGGGAAATCTGGGCTGGATGAATTGTATATAGTTTTTTTTTTGAAGGAGATGAATTGTCTATAGTTTTTTTTTTTTTGAAGGAGATGACTTGTCTATAGGTACAACACATAGTTACCCTAATTCTATTTCCTTTATCCCCCCTTGAACAAAAGCATTTAGGCAGGTTGCAACCATCGGCCCGTATCCAGATGTTCTGGCTCTAGCTAAATTGGATTACTTTTGGTTTCAGATCAACCGGAATCTACATAGTCAGATCCAGATCCAAGCCAGGATGAGATTAGTCACTAGAATGTCCAACATGCTGAGTGAAATTCTTTTCTAAGTTTTTTGATATGGATATAATATGGACCTAGATGGTAATGGACCAGGGTATTAAAAAAAACATTCAGAAACCTGGTTCAGGTCCAACTCATGTTTAAGATACTGTAAAACCCAATCTAAGAAAAAGATGAGTTTCTTTCATAGCTTATCAGCCAAACCATGTCAGGCATGGTCAAGGATCCAGAGTATTGACAGCCCTCTATAGTTTTTTTTGAAAGGTAAGCTGGAGTTAGCTAGCAGACCCCTACCAGATATCTTTTAAGCCCCATGCGGCAGAGGGATTCGAACCTGGGCCTTCAGCTTGGCACAGGACCCCGCTTACCACATGGGACAGCCCTCTATAGTTGGTCTTATTATACTTGGTCTCTTTGCTTTTCTTTTAACCTCTATATCCAATCAATTCACCAACTGCCTCTTTGCTTTTCTTTTAACCTCTATAACCAATCAATTCACCAACTGCCCCTTTGCTTTTAACCTCTTTGTTGCTTTTAAAAAATGAAAAACTAACCTAATCAACTATGAATTTATAAGCCAACTGCCTTTCCATCTCAACTTAGTGACATGCATGAAACAAAACATTGAACTGCATTACTTTTGTGGCACAAAAAGCAACAATAAATTCAATCACTGTTTTTATTGGCACAAAAGACAAACAAGTTGAGCTTATCCAAAGATTTAGACAAGATGCCACATCTTCATCTTAATTACGTGAATAGTTCCATCCACATAATCCATATAGGTCTTTGATGCATGTCTTTTTATATTAGTTCTTGCTTCTTATAATTCACATGTAATTTCTTTTATGATATATATATATATATATATATATATATATATATATATATATATATATATGGCGTAACGTCGAACACTCAAAGTTCCTGCTTCTTAGAATCACGTCACGTCGGACGAAAGCGTGCCGCTGATCAGCACACTTTTTTTTAACGTTTTTCTTGCTTTTAGCAGCGGTTCAAAAAATGCAAAAAAAAAACCATGAGGATAGAGGTTGGACCCCAAGGGCATCCAGTGAGGAGAGAGAGAGAGAGAGCTTTGCTGGCCGTCCATCACAGGCATGAGGGACGGCCACAAAAAAACACACACGCATTTTTGCCCCTTTTGGTTTTGACGGACACTAAAGCCAAAAAAAGTGGAATGTATTTTTCGTTGGTAGAAGTGCACCTAAGGGTTCTCTCTCTCTCTCTCTCTCTCTCTCTCTCTCTCTCTCTCTCTCTCTATATATATATATATATATATATATATATATATATATATATATATATATATATATATATATATATATATATATATATATAAGCTCGAATGGGCATTCCTCGAATAACACTCATTCATGAGAGGGTGGTGTATGTTCCCCCCCCCCGATGATTCACTGAATCCCACGTCTGTGTTCGGGGCTTTGAATGAGCACCACATATACAAGCACATGGGGCTCGTATTTCCGTGTATGTTGACATAACTTTGCATCAGACTCTGGTGTTGTTGTAAAGACTTAAGTACCCTTTCTTGCTATTCTTCTCATAAAGTGATGGTTTGAGAAAATGACAAAAATGCCCTTCATTCAAAAAAAAAAAAATAAACAGTTCAAAAAAAGGACAAACATGTCCTCCATCTAGAAAGTCGAGGATGATGTTGACTCTTCAAAGTCTTCTTCATCTTTCTCCATTCAAAAAAAGGACAAACATGTCCTCCGTCCAGAAAGTCGAGGATGATGTTGACTCTTCAAAGTCTTCTTCTTCTTTCTCCGTAAAACACTATAAAACCCTCTCTCTCTCTCTAGAGAAGAAATCAAGGGAGGCAAAGAGTTCTCCCTGGAGAAGGCCATGAACATCAACCCTCTCACTTTCTCTCCCTTCTCTCTCTACTTTTGTGCACTTCCAACAGATGATCCTACATTGCTCCATCAAACACCGACTGACCTGCACACTGACTGTAGCATCGTTCAACTTGAAGAGTTGATATGTATAGGAGAATACAAAGATGTTTCTCGGATTCATTGGAACCTGTTATTTCTTTTTCAATGTGCAGTTGGCTCTTATCATTTTCAGTTGTTTTTTAGATTGTACTTTCAATTCTGGTGTATTTTAAATCCATTGATTTGTATGTAATCAGAGCTCATTTCGATCTGAATTTTTTACTGCAACTTCATGCATATGTCTTCATGCTCTCCACCAAAAATCCGATCATTCTGAGTTTGTTTGACCCACTTTAAAAATCGAGGTTCAGAACCTGTTATTTTGCATCGTCAGGATTTTAGCAGAATCACGACCAACTTGCGGGAGTGATTTCTCCCTAACCAAAGCTGATCTTTCCAATCTGTAAAAAGGGTTGTTTTCTAAATTGAATCTAGTTTGTCCATACCAAATTTCAGCGATTTCTATGGTGTTTTCATATCAGTGTTGGGTCAAAAACCACAACCCTGTCACCCTGTGTCATTTTAATGACTCAGATTTTAATCCATTTTGTCAAACTTTTATTTCCCTAATGAGAGAACATTTTTCAATTTCGTAAAACGAGTTCTCTTCATTTATGTGTCTAGTTAATCTCTGTAAATTTTCAGAATTTTTTACGATAAATTGCTATTTTATTTTGATTTAATACCAGAACCCTGTATCTAGATTTTGTAAATGTTCCGATTTTGGCCCCCAATATCATGACTGTTCTAGCCCTCCTTCAACAAATCGCTATTTGATTGACAATATTCTTCAGCAAATCATTGTTATAATTTTTTTGAGTCTCTAATGTGTCCTTACTACGATTTGTAGTATTTTCGGGTCTCCAACGACCCCTACAATGATTTATAGTGTTGTCCAGTCTTTTAATAACAATTTGTAGTATTTTCGGGTCTTCAACGACCCCTACAACGATTTATAGTGTTGTCCGGTCTTTTAACTACGATTTGTAGTATTTTCGGGTCTCCAACCAATGATTTATAGTGTTGTCCGATCTTTTAACTACGATTTGTAGTATTTTCGGGTCTTCAACGACCCATACAACGATTTATAGTGCTGTCTGGTCTTTTAACTATAATTTATAGTGTTTTCGAGTCTCTAACGAGACCCACAGTGATTTATAGTGTTGTTGGACCTCGCTATAGCGATTTGTAGTGTTTTCCGCTAAACACTACAGCAATTTGCGATACAAATCACTGTATATCGCTACCCAAATTAGGATCAACTTGTCAGGGCCATATCTCCCTAACCAGAGACCAGATTTCAAATCCGTAAAAAATGGTGTCTTTCTTATGAAGTCTAGTTTATTCTTATAAATTTTCAGTAATTTATATGGTCATTTTGGTACCCCATTTGGATAAAAAACTAGACCCCTATCAGTTTGCCTTATTTGAATGACACAGTTTTTAGTTCATTTTGTAAGAGTCATATCTCCCTAACGAGAGATCATTTTCCAAATCCGTAAAAAAGGTTTTCTTCCTCTATGTGTCTAGTTTATATCTGAAAAATTTCATAACTTTTTATACTCATTTGATATTTCAAATTTGTTAAAAACCGAGACTGGTTACAAAATTTTAAATTCTGTAACAGGTTCATTTCCTGTTTGGAAACAGTGACTTCTTGAAGTCGCCATTTTCAAACCAAAATTGTTTTTTAAATTCTGTAAATTGGGTTGGTTTTTTGATTGAGTTAAGCAACTTCTCCTTCAAATTTGGGAGAAATCGGGTCTGTTTCGTCTCTGCAACATCCAGTTTACTGAAACCTATCTGTTAAAATTTAATTTTCTGTTTCTGAAATTAATGCTTTGATGTTTTGATTATAACTCTAGTTTCAAAAATGATTTTGATATTTTGTAAAAAGGGAGTGCTTCCTTGCTGAGCTGTGAGTCCATGAATTCATTTTAAGCTAAACTTCGGTTGTTTAAGACTCCCATCTATCTAAAAATGATCTTTCAAATGTTTTCACAAAATCATGCCTCATATATGTTTATTTTGTTTAATTTTCTTTATCTCTGAGGCATGAAAGACTAATTTTGGATGTATTCTTCAATTTTTCAATAATTGAAAAAAAATCCATAAAGGCCTACACTTATTTCTAACAAGTTTGCTCATTTAGAAGGATTTTTATTTCTTTTTCAATTATTGTATCAATTCAAAGGTTGTAATAAATCAATTAATGAGAAGTTTACTTTATGCTTATATTAGAATGAATGAACATGTAGTTTAATTTTTCATTTTTCATAATCAATATGTTGCATTTTTATTTTCATTTTGATTTTGAATAACACTATGGTGAAACACGAATGACACAAGCACCATTCTAATAAAAGGTGATTAAATCCTAAGTTGACGATACCAAATTTTGGGTAAAAAACCACAACCCTGTCACTACAACAGGGTGACAAGTTGGTCTTCCGCAAATCGCTATAGCGATTTATAGTGTTTTTAAATCTCACTACAGCGATTTGTAGTGTCTTCCACAAATCGCTATAGCGATTTATAGTGTTATTCAGTAAGCAAATCGCTGTAAATCGCTACCCAAATTAGGACCAACTTGTTAAAATTTATAACTGTTTATACATATTTGATATTTTAAATTTGTTAAAATTCAGGACTGGTTACAGATTAATCTTATTTAACCATGATTAAACAAAATAGTTCCAGTTTTTTATATATTTGAAATATCAACTAAATATATAAAGTTATAAAAATTTCCAGATATAAACTAGACAAATAAAGCAAAAAAATGCTTTTTACAGATTTGAAAAATGATCTTTCGTTGGAGAGATATGACTCTCGCAAAATGAACTAAAAACATGAGTAACTCAAACGATATAGAGTGTGATAGGGTCTTGGTTTTTGACCAAAAATAAGTATGAAATGACCATAAAAATTGCTGAAAATTGACAAAAATAAATTAGACTCAATAAGAAGGACACCGCTTTTTACGGATTTGAAATCCGATCTCCGGTTAGGGAGATACGCCCCCGACAAGTTGGTCTTGATTCAAATAGCGATTTACGCGTGACGGCTATAGCGATTTGTAGTGTTAATCGCTATAGCCATCACGCGTAAATCGTTATTTGAATCAAGACCAACTTGTCGAGGGCGCATCTCCCTAACCGAAGATCGGATTTTAAATCTGTAAAAAGAGGTGTTTTTCTTATTGAGTCTAGTTTATTCTTGTTTATTTTCAGCAATTTTTATGGTTATTTGTTTTCCCATTTTGATTAAAAACCAGACCCCTATTATTCTGCATTATTTAAGTTGCACATATTTTTAGTTCATTTTGCGAGAATCATATCTCCCCAACGAAATATCATTTTCCAAATCTGTGAAAAGGGTTTTCTTTTTTTAGATGTCTAGTTTATATTTGGAAATTTTTATAATTGTTTATACATATTTGATATTTTAAATTTGTTAAAATTCAGAACTGGTTACAAATTAATCTTATTTAACCATGATTAAACAAAATAGTTTTGGTTTTTTAAATATTTGAAATATCAAATAAATATATAAAGTTATAAAAATTTCCAGACATAAACTAGATAACTAAAGCAAAAAAACCTTTTTTACAGATTTGAAAAATGATCTTCTGTTGGGGAGATATGACTCTTGCAAAATGAACTAAAAACATAAGCAACTCAAACGATATATAGTGTGTCAGAGTCTTGGTTTTCAACCAAAAATAGGTATGAAATTACCATAAAAATTGCTGAAAATTGACAGAAATAAATTAGACTCAATAAGAAAGACACCGTTTTTTACGAATTTGAAATTCGATCTCCGGTTAGGGAGATACGCCCCCGACAAGTTGGTCTTGATTCAAATAGTGATTTACGCGTGACGGATATAGCGATTAACACTACAAATCGCTATAGCCGTCACGCGTAAATCGCTATTTGAATCAAGACCAACTTGTCGGGGGCGTATCTCCCTAACCAGAGATCGAATTTCAAATCCGTAAAAAGCGTGTCTTTCTTATTGAGTCTAGTTTATTTCTGTCAATTTTCAGCAATTTTTATGGTAATTGCATACCTATTTTTGGTCGAAAACCAATACCCTCTCACACTGTATATCGTTTGAGTTGCTTATGTTTTTAGTTCATTTTGCAAGAGTCATATCTCCCCAACAGAAGATCATTTTTCAAATCTGTAAAAAGGGTTTTTTTGCTTTAGTTATCTAGTTTATATCTGAAATTTTTTATAACTTTATATATTTATTTGATATTTCAAATATATAAAAAACTGAAACTATTTTGTTTAATCATGGTTAAATAAGATTAATCTGTATCCAGTCCTGAATTTTAACAAAGTTAAAATATCAAATATGTATAAACAATTATAAAAAATTCCAGATATAAACTATACACATCAAAAAAGAAAACCCTTTTTACAGATTTGGAAAATGATGTTTCATTGGGGAGATACGACTCTCGCAAAATGAACTAAAAATATGTGCAACTTAAATAATGCAGAATAATAGGGGTCTACTTTTTAATCAAAATGGGAAAACAAATGACCATAAAAATTGCTAAAAATTGACAGAAATAAACCAGACTCAATAAGAAAAACATCACTTTTTACGGATTTGAAATCTGATCTCCGGTTAAGGAGATATGCCCCGACAAGTTGGTCCTAATTCAAGTAGCGATTTACGCCGTAAATCGCACAACGATTTACTGAAAATACTATAAGTCACAATAGCGATTTACACCTAATGATTTACTGAACAACACCACAAATTACTTTAGTGACTCATGAAATACACTACAAATCGCTATATGTAGTGTTATTCAGTAAGCCGTCACACGTAAATCGCTATTTGAATCAAGACCAACTTGTCTGGTGCGTATCTCCCTAACCAGAGATCGGATTTTTGATCCGTAAAAAGCGGCATCTTCTTTATTGAGTCTACTTTATTTTTGCCAATTTTCACAAATTTTTATGGTCATTTCATACCTGGTTTTGGTCAATAAACAATTATAAAAATTTCTAGATATAAACTAGACACTTAAAAAAAGAAAACCCTTTTTACAGATTTGGAAAATGATATTTCATTGGGGAGATATGACTCTCGCAAAATGAACTAAAAATATGTGCAACTTAAATAATGCAGAATAATTGGGGTATGATTTTTAATCAAAATGGGAAAACAAATGACCATAAAAATTGCTGAAAATTGACAGGAAAAAACTAGACTCAATAAGAAAGACACCGCTTTTTACGGATTTGAAATCCGATATCTGGTTAAGAAGATACGCCCCCGACAAGTTGGTCTTGATTCAAATAACGATTTACGCGTGATGGCTATAGCGATTAACACTACAAATCGCTATAGCCGTCACGCGTAAATCGCTATTTAAATCAAGACCAACTTGTCGGGGGCGTATCTCCCTAACCAGAGATCGGATTTCAAATCCGTAAAAAACGGTGTCTTTCTTATTGAGTCTAGTTTATTTCTATAAATTTTCAGCAATTTTTATGGTAATTGAATACCTATTTTTGGTCGAAAACCAAGACCCTATCACATTCTATATCGTTTGAGTTGCTTATGTTTTTAGTTCATTTTGCAAGAGTCATATCTCCCCAACAAAAGATCATTTTTTAAATCTGTAAAAAGGGTTTTTTTGCTTTAGTTATCTAGTTTATATCTGAAAATTTTTATAACTTTATATATTTATTTGATATTTCAAATATATAAAAAACTGGAACTATTTTGTTTAATCATGGTTAAATAAGATTAATCTGTATCCAGTCCTGAATTTTAACAAATTTAAAATATCAAATATGTATAAACAGTTATAAAAATTTCTAGATATAAACTAGACACATAAAAAAAGAAAACCCTTTTTATAGATTTGGAAAATAATGTTCCATTGGGGAGATATGACTCTCGCAAAATGAACTAAAAATATGTGCAACTTAAATAATGCACAATAATAGGGGTCTACTTTTTAATCAAAATGGGAAAACAAATGACCATAAAAATTGCTAAAAATTGACTAAAATAAACTAGACTCAATAAGAAAGACACCGTTTTTTACGGATTTGAAATTCGATCTCTGGTTAAGGAGATATTTCCCGACAAGTTGGTCCTAATTCAGGTAGCGATTTACGCCGTAAATCGCACAACGATTTACTAAAAATACTATAAGTCACAATAGCGATTTACACATAATGATTTACTGAACAACACCACAAATTACTTTAGTGACTCATGAAATACACTACAAATCGCTATATGTAGTGTTATTCAGTAAGTTGTCACGCGTAAATCGCTATTTGAATTAAGACCAACTTGTCGGGGGCGTATCTCCCTAACCAGAGATCGGATTTTCGATCCGTAAAAAGCGGCAGCTTTGTCATTGAATCTAGTTTATTTTTGCCAATTTTCACAAATTTTTATGGTCATTTCGTACCTGTTTTTGGTCAATAATCAAGACCCTGTCACACTCTATATCGTTTGAGTTACTGAGGTTTTTTGTTCATTTTACAAGAGTCATATCTCCCCAACGGAAGATCATTTTTCAAATCTGTAAAAAAGGTTTTTTTTCTTTACTTGGCTAGTTTATATTTGAAAATTTTTATAACTTTATAAACTCATTTGATATTTCAAATCTGTTAAAAACCGGAACTGGTTACAGAATTTCAGGTTCTGTAACAGGTTCATTTCCTGAAATTGAACGGTAACTTTCAGAATTCACCATCTTCAAACCCGAAAAAAAAAATAAAAAAATCGTGAGAAAGGGTGTTACAAAAACCTTTAGCAAGAAACAACCGAAGGAAACATGAGCACCATGATTAAACAAAACACTTTATTGCGCCGGGGGAAGCCCCCAAACCCCCCTCATGTAAGGGCAAAATCTCTGAATCAGGCTCCACAACTCATCAAGTTGAACCATGCTACAGTCAGTGTGCAGGTCAGTCGATGCTTGATGGAGCAATGTAAGATTGTCTGCTAGATGTGCACAGAAGTAAAAAGAGAAGGGAGAGAGAGAGGATTGATGTTCATGGCCTTCTCCAGGAGGGATTTCTTTCTCGGATAATCTTGCAGTGCATCAAGTTGAATGGTGCTACCCATGCTTGGAAGAGCCCCCATACCCCCCTCCTGTAAGGGCAAAAACTATGCTACTCACGCTGGGAGGAGCTAGCCCCCAAACCCCCCTCCTGTAAGGGAAAAAACTCTGAATCAGGCTCCACATCTCATCAAATTGAATGATGCTACCCATGCTGAGAAGAGCCCCCAAACCCCCCTCCTGTAAGGGAAAAAACTATGCTACCCACGCTGGGAGGAACCCCCAAACCCCCCTCCTGTAAGGGCAAATACTCTGAATCAGGTTCCACAACTCATCAAGTTGAATGATGCTATCCACGCTGGGAGGATCCCTCAGACCCCCCCTTCTGTAAGGGTAAAAACTCTGAATCAGGCTCCACAACTCTTCAAGTTGAATGATGCTACCCACGCTGAGAGGAGCCCCCAGACCTCTCTCCTGTAAGGATAAAAACTCTGAATCAGGATCCACAACTCATTTAGTTGAATGATGCTACTCACGTTGGGAGGAGCCCCCAAACCCTCCTCCTGTAAGGGTAAAAACTCTGAATCAGGCTCCACAACAGTCAATGTGCAGGTCAGTCGGTGCTTGATGGAGCAATGTAGGATCTTCTGCTGGATGTGCACAAAAGCAGAAATAAAAGGGAGAGAGAGAGTGAGAGGGTTGATGTTCATGGCCTCCTCCAGGGGAGATTTCTTTCTCGGATAATCTTACAGTGCAGAGACTGGGTCTTAAATAATCATCTTCGGGTTACTTAAGTCTTTAGAACCACTCCTTTTCTAAAATCACCATTTTTTTTGGCACCAATGAAAGAGAGTATACTTAAGTCTTTGCAATCGCATCAAACTCCAACGCTAATTAATGCTGACAAACATGGGGATACGAGACACACATGCTTACTTACGTGGTGCTCTTTGCCCCCCCCGAACATGAGATGTAGCTAACTGCCCTGTTCGGGGGGGGGGGGGGGGGGGGACATATAACCTGCTTCGCTCATTCATTGATGTTTGAAAAAAAAAGGAATTAGCGGCGGAGCGTGTACGCTCATCTGACACAATATATATATATATATATATATATATATATATATATATATACAGTGCTCTCAGAGTACCTATTCCCTCTTATTAGAGATTGAATCTTTTGAGATTCAACGGCTGTGATGCATGCAAAAATATAACTGCTCTTACTTTAAATATGCATGCAATACCTTAAATGACACTCTCTATCGCTCATCCTTTCCCATGCAACAACCTTATAATTTCTCTCATTCTTTTCCATGTAATTGCATTAAATGACTCTCTCTCTGTCAAATGATACCGTGGTGGATCTTAAATGTCTCTCTCTCACACACTACATAGATTATGGCATGCGCACATGCCATCAGCCATGTCCATGTATGTCTTTTAATTTTCTAAAAAAACCGTTAGTTTCCAATCTTCTCTCTCATGTACTTAGGGTTAATTGTGTTTGTATCCAGAATTCTACCATGTGTTGCAAGTTAGATCCAGATACAAACTGAACCCAATCATTGAAAGCTCGATCCGGTATCAGGTCAACGTCTCAGACCCATTTGCAACTCTATTATGCAATATTATCAGTCACCAAATCGATTGGCTTCGAGGATGAATGAAGCCCAACTTAAAATTTTGCTGTTTCAATATGCACACACGTAAGCATATACCATATATTCACTACTTTTATTTATTTATTTATTTTTATCTTAACCGCACTCTGTTCAGACCGAGTTGCTGACAGACTTGACTCAGTCTGAACTGTGTCGGTCTGTTAAAGTTAGACCCGACTTGGTCTGGAGTGTTGCCAAACACAAACTTGGTCTCGTACCTACTTTTTCTGAGTGGCACCCAAACCGAGTTGGCTGACTAACTCAGTTTGATTTAACTCCTCAGTTAGCCAAATTACTCTTAATTCAGTTTGGGGACGCTCAGACTGAGTCAAATCGACCACACTCGGTCTGGACTGCATCCAGACCGTGCAGGTTGACTGACTCGGTCTGATGCGACTCCACCGTGTTGGTCTGATAACATAGTCGAGACACAGAGTTTCATTCTCTATTTGACGTCCACAAAAACACCCGACCCAGTCGGGTGTGTTCGGACCAAGCTGGTCTACCTGAGGCCAAGATAGAGAGTGAAAACTCTCTATCCTAGTCCCTCTGCCACGACTTGACTCGGTCTGGGATAGCCTGGACTGAGTCAGGAACTCTGGACTCCCCCGGTAGGCACAGGGCAACCTCCATATCCTCCCGCTTCTCTTCCTGAATCGACTACCACTGGCAACTACTGGTTGCCAGCAGTCCAAACAGGCTGAGACATAGGGACGCCCTCTGTCTCCCATCAAATGTTTTTTTTGCAGGCCGGGGTTGTCGGTGCCATTAAAAGCTATAAACCTTACCTTTCACCAGTGTGCACTTCTTCTCCTCCTTCCTCTCTTCTCCCCCTTCTTCTCTTCTCTCAATCTCCCTCTCTCTTTCTCACAGAAAATGCGACAGAGAGAAAGAGGGGAACCATGACTTTTATAAGAGATGGGTAGGGCATTTCTTCCCCCCCCGCTATCACTCATCATAAAAAGGAGTCACCTCCCTCTCCCCACTACTCAGTCGTGAGAGAGAGGGGGTTACCTCTTTTAATTGAGAGAGCAGGTGGAGCTTCTCCCAACGTGGGTAGCATCATTCAACTTGAAGAGTTGTGGAGTCTGATTCAGAGTTTTTACCCTTACAGAAAGGGGGGTCTGAGGGCTCCTCCCAGTGTGGGTAGCATCATTCAACTTGAAGAGTTGTGGAGTCTGATTCAGAGTTTTTACCCTTACAGAAGGGGGGTCTGAGGGCTCCTCCCAGCGTCGGTAGCATCATTCAACTTGATGAGTTGTGGAGTCTGATTCAGAGTTTTTGCCCTTATAGGAGGAGGGTTTGAGGGCTCCTCCCAGCGTGGATAGCATCATTCAACTTGATTCGTTGTGGAGCTTGATTTAGAGTTTTTGCCCTTATAGGAGGAGGGTTTGGGGGCTCCTCCCAACGTGGGTAGCATCGTTTAACTTGATTCGTTGTGGAACCTGATTTAGAGTTTTTGCTCTTACAGGAGGGGGGTCCGGGGGCTCTCCCGGCATGGGTCCTGGGTGTCATTGTCAAAAAATGCACAGGGTATCGTGGTGAGAAAGACATATTTTTGTTCCAAGCAAGGTTGGAAGAAATCAATGGAAAATCCAGCAAGGAGCATGCTAGAATCAAGATGTGGATGCCAAGCGAGAATGGTGTTGTGCAACTTAAATAACACAGAGTAATAGGGGTACGGTTTTTAGTTAAAATGGGGAATGAAATGACAATAGAAATCGCTGAAATTTTACAGAAATAAACTAGACTCAATATCGAAGACACCACTTTTTACAGATTTGGAATATGACCTCCGGTTAGGGAGATATGACCCTGACAAGTTGGTCCTAATTCGGGTAGGGATTTACAACGATTTGCTTACTGAATAACACTACAAATCGCTATAGTGATTTGCGGAAGACACTACAAATTGCTATAGTGAGATTCAAAAATATTATAAATCGCTATAGCAATTTGCGAAAAACACTACAAATCGCTATAGTGAGATCCAAAAACACTATAAATCGCTATAGCGATTTGCGAAAAATACTACAAATCGCTATAGTGAGATCCAAAAACACTATAAATCGCTATAGCGATTTACGGGCTCGTTGGAGACCCAAAAACACTACAAATCGTTGTAGGAAAGCCTGAAAACACTACAAATCGCTGTTGGAAGGCCCCAAAAAAATTCGCGCGTCGGGGGGGAGCCCCCGGACCCCCTCCTGTAAGGGCAAAAACTCTAAATCAGGCTCCACAACTCATCAAGTTGAATGATGTTACCCACGCTGGGAGGAGCCCCCAAACCCTTCTCCTGTAAGGGCAAAACTCTGAATCAGGCTCTACAACGAATCAAGTTGAACGATGCTATCCACGTTGGAAGGAGCCTCCAAACCCTCCTCCTATAAGGGCAAAAACTATGAATCAAGCTCCACAACTCATCAAGTTGAACGATGCTACAGTCAGTGTGCAGGCCAGTCAGTGTTTGATGGAGCAATATAGGATCGTCTGTTGGATGTGCACAGAAGTAGAGAGAGAAGGGAGATAAAGTGAGAGGGTTGATGTTCATGGCCTTCTCCAGGGAGAACTCTTTGTCTCCCTTGATTTCTTCTCTAGAGAAAGAGAGAGGGTTTTACAGTGTTTTACGGAGAAAGAAGAAGAAGACTTTGATGAGTCAACATCATCCTCAACTTTCTGGATGGACATGTTTGTCCTTTTTTTGAACTATTTGTTTTTTCTTTTTTGAATGAAGGGCATTTTTGTCATTTTCTCAAACCATCACTTTATGTGAAGAATAGCAAGAAAGGGTACTGAAGTCTTTGCAACCACACCAGATTCCAATGCTTAGTGATGTCAACATACACGGGAATACGAGCCCCATGTGCTTGTATACGTGGTGCTCATTCAAAGCCCCGAACACAGACGTGGGATTCAGTGAATCATCCGGGGAGAACATACACCACCCTCTCTCCCACTACCCATTAAATGGGAGAGGGGGTCCCACCCCAATAAGCCTTGTCGAGCCAGGTGGGTTCAAACCCACCTAGTTAGGCATTACAACAAAGGAAGGTCAGAAAGTACCTCAAGGCTCACAGCAGGTTGCCTGGTGCGAGGATGCTAGGAGATTGGCTCATCCTCTACACTCTCCCCCACTGGTCTAAACTAGCTCCATTGAAGGGTAGAATAAGGACCCTTCGCCACTATCACTATCATTGTCTTTACCGCTGCCTCTATGTCTCACATAGGAGCTCAGACACCATGAAGATGGTCAGATCAACACTTGTCTCCTGCTCCTCTCCCTCGTTACCTCCCAAGGTGTCTCCCTCACTGGTCAACCCTCCTCCTTTTGGGTCACTACCTACTGGGGCATCTGCCTATGAAGAAACATTGGGATTCACCACCCCAACCATAGATCTCAAAGGACCCAAATAAATGTTGGCGTACCAACCTATGTACTCTTTATCATCCCAAGCCCCACACTACGACTCCTCATCATTTGGGTGTCAGCTTCTTCTGGCCATTCACCGACAATGGGTTGCATGTAAACTGCCGCCTCTTAGGACCAAGGAGGGCCATGATCTGAGGATGCAACCTGAACTGCTACAACATTCAATCGTGTGAGTAGTACACCTGACGGTCGAAAATGATAGTAGTAGGCATTCAGTCAAGGTGGAGATGGTCACTAAGATGGTGGTCCTCCTCCTCCTTATATACCTTTGAAGGATCTAGAATGTCAATTGCCTCTTGACCTCGTGATCATCGGATGAGAAGGAGAAGGCAGGATTGTAATGCCTCCAAGTGGAAGCCTCATGTACACACATAGTTGCAGGAGTAAAGTCAGATAGGCTATTCAGATATGGTGGAAATGAAGAAAATCATGAAACTCTGCCTGTGTATAACTGTTTAGTTATACACTGCCGGTCCCAAGCCCGGATAAAGGAGGAGGGTTGTGGTAGGCCTGTGACAGCCAGCATAAAAACTTAGTCATACCCTATGAAAATGAACCAATATGAGAATTTCGTTGGGGCGTTCCCTACTGAGCGACGCGCTGTACTCTCTAGGCCCAGAGGCAGTGATAAATGAGCAAGGGTTTCTAGGTCGTCACCCAGAAGCGACGCGTCACACCGACGCCCGGGTGTGGTGTAAAATAGGCAAGGGTTCCCTCACTTTGTTGGACGGGTGGGGGTAAAGAAGTTAGTCCAAAACCATAAAATTAGGTTAGCCACTTGGAACATAGGGTCTTTAACTGGTAAGTTGGTAGATGTTATGTGTAGAAGAAAGATTGGTATTTTATGTCTACAAGAGACCAAATGGGTAGGTGAGAAAGCAAAAGTGATAGAACCTTGGGGATATAAGATTTGGTATACAGGAATAAATAGGAATAGGAATGGAGTAGGGATTGTTATGAGTCGTCAGTTTATAGATAATGTAGTTGAGGTCCGTAGGAAAGGTGATAGAATTTTACTTATTAAATTAGTATTAGGTACAAATATTATTAATATTATTAGTGTTTATGCACCTCAAGTAGGTTTAGATGATTCCATTAAGCATCAATTTTGGGAAGATTTAGATGGAGTAGTACAAGGGATATCCTATGGAGAAAAGCTTTTCATCGGCGGTGACCTTAATGGACATGTAGGCATTAGTAGGGATGGATTTGAGAGTATCCATGAAGGCTATGGTATAGGAGAAAGAAATGAAAGTGGAGAAAGGATTTTAGATTTTTGTTTGTCCTATGATATGATCTTAGCAAACACTTGGTTTAGGAAGAGGGAGTCTCACCTAGTAACATTTAAAAGTGGGGTTACTACGAGTCAGATAAATTTTTTCCTACTTAGAAAGAGAGATAGGGGTTGTTGCATCGATTGTAAGGTTATATCGGGAGAAAGTGTAGCTACACAACATATAGTCTTAATTTTAGATCTTAGAATTAGACAATGCCGCAAAAGAGATAGACATAGGATAGATCCTAGAATTAAGTGGTGGGCACTGAAAGGATCTAAACAAAGAATGTTTGTAGAGCAGGTAGTTAAGGAAGCTGATTGGTGTCTCGAGGAGGATTCAGAATCAATGTGGAATAAGATAGCGGGTGGCATGAGAAAAGTGGCTAAGGAGGTATTGGGTGAGTCTAAAGGTGGTGCACCACTAAGTAAGGATACATCATGGTGGAACGAGGATGTCAAATTAGCTATTAAGGTTAAAAGAGAGTGTTATAAAAATCTAAGTAAGAGTCGTGATAATGAGAATTTGAAGAAGTATATGATAGCAAAGAAGAAAGCTAAAAAAGTAGTTCGAAACGCGAGGGCTAAGGTATATAAGGAGGTTTATGACAAGTTGGATACCAAAGAAGGCGAGAAGGATATTTATAGGCTTGCAAAGATGAGAGATAGGAAATCGAGGGATTTGGGTATGGTTAGATGTATCAAAGATGAAACACAAAAGGTTTTAGTCAAAGATGAGGAGATTAAGGAGAGATGGAAAGATTATTTTGATAAGCTATTTAATGATAGTCATGCTCAAGATCTTGGAGACTTCTTCATTCCTTTTAATGAGATAAATCATGACTTCATGCGCAAGATTCAAAAGAAAGAAATTGCAGAGGCTTTGAAGAAAATGAAATCAAGAAGGGCAGTTGACCCAGATGGTATACCTATCGAGGCTTGGAAATGCTTGGAAGAGAAAGGTTTAGAATGGTTGACAAATCTTTTTAACTTGATTTGGCGAACAAATAAGATGCCTAATGAGTGGAGAAATAGTACTTTGGTGCCTTTATATAAGAATAAGGGTGATATACAAGATTGCACAAATTATCGTGGTATAAAACTCATGAGTCATACTATGAAACTTTGGGAGAGGGTGATTGAGTCTAGGTTGAGGAAGGTTGTCATGATATCGGAGAATCAATTTGGTTTTATGCCTGGAAGATCAACTATGAAAGCTATACATCTTCTTAGACAACTTATTTAAAGATATAGAGAGAGGAACAAAGATTTGCATATGGTTTTTATTGATTTAGAGAAGGCATACGATAGAGTACCTATGGACGTTCTCTGGTGGACAATGATGAAGAAAGGTGTTTCTCTCAAGTACATTAGTATAATTAAAGATATGTATGAAGGAGTAGTAACCAATGTCCGCACTTGTGAAGGGGTGACAACCAATTTTTCGATAACGGTTGGGTTACATCAAGGATCTGCTTTAAGCCCTTTCCTATTTGCGATAGTGATGGATGAGCTTACGAGATCAATTCAAGAAAATGTACCATGGTGTATGTTGTTTGTTGATGATATTGTTTTGATTGATGAGTCTAGAGCTGGGGTTAATGCTAAGTTAGAATTATGGAGACAGACATTGGAAGCTAGAGGTTTTAAGTTGAGTAAGAGTAAGACTGAATATATGGAATGTCGGTTTAGTAAGCAACGAAGTAGTGATGGGAGTGTAGTGAAGCTTGGTGAGTAAGAAATACCGGTGAATGATTATTTCAAATATTTGGGATCCATCATTCAAAAGTATGGAGAAATTGATGGAGATGTAAATCATAGGATAAAGGTTGGGTGGATGAAATGGAAAAGTGCAACTAGAGTGTTGTGCGATCGTAGAATGCCATTGCGGTTGAAGGGAAAGTTTTATAGGATGACTATTAGACCCGCTTTACTATATGGTACAGAATGTTGGGCTGCCAAGAGACATCATATTCAAAAAATGAGTGTAGCTGAGATGCAGATGCTTAGATGGATGTGTGGAAATACAATAAAAGATAAGATTCGGAACGAGGAGATACGTAAGAAGGTAGGTGTTGCACCCATTGAAAATAAGATGCGAGAGAATCGTTTACGATGGTTTGGACATATTCGGCGAAGGCCTAATGATGCTCCAGTTAGAAGGTTGGAGAAATGGGAAAATATATTAGTTAAAAGAGGTCGGGGTAGGCCTAGGAAGACTTGGATGGAGATGATAGGAAAGGATATGAATGCTTTGAACCTCACCGAGGACATGGCATTGGATAGAAATGATTGGAGGAATAGGATTCATGTGGAAGACCCGAAATGAATTTCTAGCAGATGTTTACTTCAATCAAAAGGGAGCATCCAACAAGTTCATCAACTATCTCCCTTGACATGAACATGTTGAGGGCATGATAGAGGACAACCAATGTCCTGGCACACCAGTGAAAATGGATGGCCCCGCTCAGAAAATGGTAGTAACAGATAAGTACGTGGGTGCCATCAAAGGAAGGAACAAGTAAAAAATTACACAGGATCTTGTATATTTTTTTCACTCTTTTGACTTTTTCGTGGGTGGTCTCTAGTGTTTTCTTTTAAGTATTATCGCTTGAACTTAGACCGAGCGATAACTTCACGCTAAATTACCAAGCCTAGGGTTATGACAATAGTTTTTTCTTTGGATACACGATTTTCACTCTTTGGCATCTTTTGCCTTATTCACCTCTTAATTGGTTTGTCAATTAGATGGAGTCCATCTTAGGTTAGTGACTTGGGATTTCTTGAGACCGACCTAAAGAAGTTAGAAAGTAAGGCCAAGTAAGAGGTGACTTTGTTTTGTTTTATGGTCCAACACCAAATATCAATTTCTCATGATTTTCCTATAGCAACTCTTAGTTAGTATGCAATAATTTATGTAACCCCTCTTCATCACCGGTTTCTTTTTCCTAGGATAACCTTTCATCAGGACTTTGAGCTTCTACAATTTTCTTTTAGTCTCATCTCATGAAAGACATATTTTCACCAAGCAATAGGAGTTTTTTTTTCTCAAAACCTTTTCAAAATAAAATCTAGTCTAACTGGTTCAACTTCATCGGAGTTGATTAACCGGTATGAGTCCTCAACTAACTTGTTTGACAAGGTAGGGTCCTTCCCAATTTAAGTGTTACTTCATTAGGGAGTGTGATCCCACATGATGAATGAATTTCAGCAAAATAGTCTTGTTGTTTATTCACCGTAAGGGACGACACTCCTTGGAGAAGGTGGTGCTTAAATTGAGAAGGACCTTGCGTTGTCAAGCAACTCCTACTTGATATGAAAAATTGTGTGCTTAAAGTTTGGGAAAAGAAGAGTCCCCGACTCAAATTTCCATCTCAAAACTTACATGGTGGACGTCAATCCAGTTTCAGCTCCCTTGACTTAGATGATGTTGGGACTTGACCCGAAACTGACATGGTGGACGTCAATACAGTTTCAGCTCCCTTGATTTATAAAATGATGTTGGCACTTGACCCGACTCAAATTTCATCCCAAACTTACATGGTGGACGTCAATCCAGTTTCAGCTCTCTTGACTTAAATGATGTTGGGACTTGACGTTTCATACAGTGTGCTGGAAAATTTGAAGGTTGAGGATTCTATCATATCATGACGGAACGCTGCATAGAAGAAGAGAGGCAATTATAGAGCAAATCTGAGGTGCCTGTTCAGATCAGTTTGAAATGCTAGACTGGGCTACCGATTTTGGAAATCAGGCTCTGTTATTTGCAAAGATAGGTGTCATTGCTGATCAGTTTTGGATGGACGATCAGAACAAGATCATGTTCAGATTTGGGTCATCTTTGTATAGAGGATATGATATGCTTTCATTTGTTTCTTAGGACAAGAATGCATTTTTATTTATTGGTGGAATGAAGAGGTTACGAAATAATAACATGATCGAGGGGGATTGTTGTAATGCATTTTTAGATGTCACGGCTGGTCAGGATGTGTTGTTGGTCTCTAAGAATTCTTGTTGGTGCAACACTTTCTGCTGCATGCGAGGGGCATGGTTCTCTCCCTTCAGCTGTTACATTGTTAAGTGTTCTCCAGATTGACAGGTTGTTGTGCAAGGGATCGTTGTTGGCCGTGGGACATGTCCTTTATATCTTTTCTGGAAGGACAAGCCACCGGATTGGCTTCCCTCCTTGGGAGATCTCATGTAATTGATTTATTTTTATTAACAGAGATCAAGGGTAATCCTGTCCTTCCTTAAAATAAAATAAAATAAAATAAGAGATTCATATTATCATTTAAAAAAAAACAAAATCAAAGGCAAGAACGAAGTGAATAAAAATCCTTCAATCATAGATTTTCTATCCAAAAGATACAACAACAACAACAACAACAACTACGCCTTCATCCCAAAACAATTGGGGTCAGCGATATGAACCAAAAAAGAAATTCATTTTGGGTCTTCCACATGAATCCTTTTCCTCCAATCATTTCTATCCAACGCCATGTCCTCGGTGAGGTTCAAAGCATTCATATCCTTTCCTATCATCTCCATCCAAGTCTTCCTAGGCCTACCCCGACCTCTTTTAACTAATATATTTTCCCATTTCTCCAACCTTCTAACTGGAGCATCATTAGGCCTTCGCCGAATATGTCCAAACCACCGTAAACGATTCTCTCGCATCTTATTTTCAATGGGTGCAACACCTACCTTCTTACGTATCTCTTCGTTCCGAATCTTATCTTTTATTGTATTTCCACACATCCATCTAAGCATCCGCATCTCAGCTACACTCATTTTTTGAATATGATGTCTCTTGGCAGCCCAACATTCCGTACCATATAGTAAAGCGGGTCTAATAGTCGTCCTATAAAACTTTCCCTTCAACCGCAATGGCATTCTACGATCGCACAACACTCCAATAGCACTTTTCCATTTCATCCACCCAACCTTTATCCTATGATTTACATCTCCATCAATTTCTCCATACTTTTGAATGATGGGTCCCAAATATTTGAAATAATCATTCACCGGTATATCTTGCTCACCAAGCTTCACTACACTCCCATCACTACTTCGTTGCTTACTAAACTGACATTCCATATATTCAGTCTTACTCTTACTCAACTTAAAACCTCTAGCTTCCAATGTCTGTCTCCATAATTCTAACTTGGCATTAACCCCAGCTCTAGACTCATCAATCAAAACAATATCATCAGCAAACAACATACACCACGGTACATTTTCTTGAATTGATCTCGTAAGCTCATCCATCACTATCGCAAATAGGAAATGGCTTAAAGCAGATCCTTGATATAACCCAACCGTTATCGGAAAATTGGTTGTCACCCCTCCACAAGTGCGGACATTGGTTACTACTCCTTCATACATATCTTTAATTATACTAATGTACTTGAGAGAAACACCTTTCTTCATCATTGTCCACCAGAGAACGTCCCTAGGTACTCTATCGTATGCCTTCTCTAAATCAATAAAAACCATATGCAAATCTTTGTTCCTCTCTCTATATCTTTCAATAAGTTGTCTAAGAAGATGTATAGCTTCCATAGTTGATCTTCCAGGCATAAAACCAAATTGATTCTCCGATATCATGACAACCTTCCTCAACCTAGACTCAATCACCCTCTCCCAAAGTTTCATAGTATGACTCATGAGTTTTATACCACGATAGTTTGTGCAATCTTGTATATCACCCTTATTCTTATATAAAGGCACCAAAGTACTCTTCCTCCACTCATTAGGCATCTTATTTGTTCGCCAAATCAAGTTAAAAAGATTTGTCAACCATTCTAAACCTTTCTCTCCCAAGCATTTCCAAGCCTCGATAGGTATACCATCTGGGCCAACTGCCCTTCTTTCTATCCAAAAGATGTGAATGGAAAATGAATGGTTAAGCTTGTCTACCCCCGAGCTGGAGATTGTTTTTTGCCAAAAGAACCAAAAAAAGAAAATCACAAGTTTGGCCTACTCTGTTTCAAGAAACATTAGTTCTTTTCTAAAAAAAAATATTTTGTACATTACATCTTTTTGAATTGTACATTCCTTCTTTTTCCAAGCCAGAGCAACCTCACTATCTTAAACTAAGGCTCTTCTCAAAAGTTGCCTTTGTTCAAAATTTCTTGAACCCTTAGTTTTTCCTCAAATAAGAAAATTTTCAATCAAGCCCGTGATTTTTAGAAGTGTTCTCATCATGTCATGTCTTGAGGGAAGCATTGTGTTGCCCGCACTTCCAGGAAGTGCAATGCCTCATTATTCCATTGTGGATAGAGGTTCAATTTGTAAATATTGTAAATATCGAATTATGAAGTAAAAAAAAAATTGAAAATTGCAAAAAAAAAAGAGATATAGAAAATAGAAAAATCAATAAAAATCTTCAAAATCATAAAAAATCTTGATAAGTTCTATTTGATCAATCACAAGCATATCAAGAAGCAAAAAGAATAGAAAATCATGAAAATCCATAAAAAGTCAAAAAATCTTGAAAAAATCTCATAAAAAGCATAGAATCATAATGAAAATCAATAAACATTAGAAAAATCATTAACGATCACAAACAAGAATAAATCTCCCCAAAAGCAATTTGAGCTTTCAAAGAACATACCTTGGTCTCTACTCTTCAGAGCAAGCCACCTCACTTCGATGAGCATGTTATTTTTCAGGTCGTCCTTTGGACAAGAACCCCTGCAACCAACGAGCATCCGTGCTAATTGGTGTGTCTATCCTAGAATGAGTTGAATAAAAAAACAATAATCAAAATCTCATCAAAATTTATCTAATCTTTTGTCTCTCGCTATTGGAGCTTGTTTAGTTTTGGCAAAGTCAATATAGTGCCATTGTGCCCTTTGTGCACCGACTGCGTTTGGCACACTGACTTAAGTTTGACATGACCTTGGCTCAGTCCTGGCAACGCTAGCAAATGATCTACTTTGCACTGACCTCGTTGGTAAAGACCTCCTAATGTCACTTAGATGAGTGACAGTTGACCCTCATGTAAGGTTTAGCATTCCTCTATAACAAAATGCTAAGATATCAGAATAAGACTACAAGAACAAAAACAATAATAAAAGTCATTGCCTTTGGATTCTCTTATTATAGAGAAACCATCTGACCAATATTTTGAGCATGTAAACTTCTTTATTATAAACCGAGCCTCACACGCTTGAGAACAAAGAGGGGGCATATATTGACACCCAAAAAATTTCTAGGTTCTCAACAAACATTTACGTCAATGCCATAACTTGTCAAAATTGAGATACTTATTTACACTCAAGAGGACTTGGGTATTAACTTTTTGAAAGGAAGAAAATTCTCAGGAGGCACACCAAACATCTCCAAGAACTCTCATACATTTCTAAATCTGTACTTTAAAAGTCCTATTTGATAAATGCAATGCAAAGGTTTTCAGTATTTTTGGGCCTTTTCTATTTTTACTACTTGGACCCATAAAATTAACATTCTCAATCATTTTAATCAAAGGTAGAGGTTTCTAGCTTTCCAACAAACCAAAGTTCACTTTGATCCGATATCGGGGTGAAAAATTATAGCCAAAACATGTTTTTGGTTTAAAAAATAACTTGTTTAGAAAGTAGACCCACTTTGATGGATTTTTTTGGCATTCCAAGTAATCTAGTTTGATGTCAATCCCAAAAGACTGATTGTATAGGAGGATGTTAACTTTCTAACACACCAAAATACTCATTAAATGGACTTATAAATCTCAAAATATAACTATTTTCCAGAAGTGTATCAGAATGTGACCTAGGTTTTTTTTATCCAATCTCGATCTTGTCTTTAAGATTGACACCGACCCAATTGGATATGGATTCGATAAGGACCCTGATATAATCTGATCTGGATCTAAATCCAGTGGATCAGAGCCAATCTTTAAGACTGGTGTAGATCTAAGTGGGTCTGGACTCGATCTGGACCAAAATCTAACTCGATCTGAATCCAGATCCTATGGATTAGAGTGAGTCTTTAAGATTGGCGTCGATCTAAGTGGGTTTGGACTCATATCCAACCCATATTTGATCCATATTTGTAGGGTCAAAGCCATTCTTTTAGATTGGTGCCAACCAGGTCAGAGAGAGTCTATTAGACTAGCACCAACTCAGGTCAACACTAGTCCATTGAATTGGCACCGATCTTGGGTGCGGGTTTGGTAGGAAGCCTATAAATACCCCCCTTTGAGTCTTCGTTTGCAATATTCAGAGCTTGGGTAAGCTTCCTCACTTGAGAGTGTGCCTCTGCGAGAGAATTGGGAGTGCCTACCTTCCTTTTTCCTTTCCGTCACTTTGAGGAGCAGCACATCGAGGTAATTTTCCTAAACTCTCTCTAGGATAGGTTGTTTTCCTTGGTAGCTAGCTTTCTAGTCTTACATTTTCACTTGGGTTGACCGCAAAGCACGAGAACTAGGGAGAGTGCCTGATGTTATCATTGCAAAATTTTACTTTTGCAAGTCAAACTGACATTTGAAAAAGATTTTGAAAATAACTCACCTCAGTTTTAAAAAATTTACGAAAAAGGGACTCGCCTGTCGATACAAAGTTCAACCGTTCCTAACACCATAACAGAGGTAATTGAACCAAGGATCAATCTTATGATTTGCTTTACTCAATTGTCTAAATTATTTATTATATTTCCTAAATGCACAAAGAATCAGGCATGCGCTATGAACTTTAGAAAATGTTGACTGAAAACATGATGTATGCTTCAAATATTTAAAAATTCTTGGAAAAAGGATGATTGGAAAATCGTTTTTTACACTTGGGAAAACACTTTTGAAGAAAAGAAAACTTGAAAAATCGTGAACTGAACTTAGAAAAATATTTGGAAAAGGAAAAAACCTTGAAAATCAATTTTGAAGTAAACCTGGGTAACTTTGAGAAAAAATAATTTTTTTGAATTTAGAATTGTGAAATAGGTCAAAAGGGATGGGCGTGTGGCTCTGTGAACTCATTTTATGAAGTAGTCTAAACCTAGATAATGTATGGATGCAGTTTATGAAAATATTTTTGAAAGGATTTTGAGAAAATCATTTATAAAGAGATTTTTGTGCCTTGTAGAATTTTTTTATAAAAATAAATTTGCTATATATCCCTGACTATGGCCACAAATACATATTGAATATATCTCATTTGATTCTAAAAGGGAAAATACTTAGAAAAGCTTTTAAAAATATGCAATGATTTTGAAAGATAGCCTAAGAGTGTAGGCTATTTATAACTTAAAAGAAGATAAATCTGAGTATCGTTCGTATTCAAACTATGACCACAAATACGAACTCCACCGAGTTTATTAACTCCTTAAAAGCAGGTGCACGTGCCATTCGTGTTGACCATTGTGAATTTAAACTATGCATGAATAACAAACAATATCAATTATATATCAAAATCAAACTATATGCAAATGCAACCTAAGCTAAGCAGGAAAATAAATTTTCTTATTCCAATATTACAATTTACATCAATAAAAAACTGAAGAAAAGAAAAGAGAAATAAAGAAAAATATAATCTTGAGCTTTCTTGCAAAATTAGCAAACTTGTTAGTAGACAAATGTCAGCTTTTCTGGATTTATCCAACAATATCTGAAATTGAGGGATTTATCCAGATATAAGCATTTTTTCATGCTTTTGTAAAATAAAAATTATTAAATAATATAATGAATGATGCATAACTGAATAAATAATAAAAATAATCAACTTTGAAATTTAAAATTTAGAGAAAAATAACTAAAATACCCTTAAAAAATGAAGTTTATTGCAAAACAGTGTTAAAAATAGGGGTTTTCAGAAAAGATTCTTGTAATATGCTTAATTCAAGGATCAAACGAATTCAAAACGATGCCAAATCAGGTGGAGAGCACCTTAATATAATTATAAACATGATCAAATTAAAAAATTATGAAAACAATGGATGAAAATAATAAAATATACAAAAATAAAATAAAATTTACCCATGTTCTGGTTAAATCGGAACTCCACGGGCATCATGTTTTTATAAAATAACTAAATAACACATCAAATGAATTTCAAAAATCATAAAAATCTACATGGACACTTTTAATAACCCTAAAAATAAGGTGCAATCAAAAAATATATTTTTAGAATTATTTTGAATATGAATATTAAATATGAAAAATATGTTATTTTATATGCAGTTTCGTACCTATCATAGTGTTAGACCAGAATAGGATATTAAACGACAATAAAAATTTATGAAATTTAATAGAAAGAAACTAGACATATTAATGAAAATAACCCTTTTTACGTATCATCGATACAATCTCCGGTTAGGGAGGAATCGTTCTGACAAATTGGCTTTAATTGCTGATGAGATTTTAATAAGGAAACAAGACAAATTTTGATTTCGGGTTAAAATAAAATAAAAATACATTATCAAAAATTATAAAAATTGCATAGGAAATAGTAGACATGTAGATAAAGACACTCCTTTTTACGGATCATAGATACAATCTTCGGTTAGAGATGAATAATTTCGGCAAGTTGGCTTTGACTCTAAATAATGATTGACAGTTGCAGAAATACAGACTCCAATTTTTAACAAAAATAAAATAGCAACCGACCATAGAAATTTATGGAAATCACGAAAAATAAACTATAGATTCAGATGAAAACAACCTTTTTTATGGATCAGAGAGATCATCTCCGGTTAGGAAGATATCGCTCCGGCAATATGACCCAGGGTTTAAACATGCTTACCGATTCAGGAAAAACAAGGTTTGGTTTTAGGCTAAAACGTGAAAATTTATAAAAATTTCACAGAATAAACTAGACATCTATACAAGGATGTTGTATTTTACGGACCAGAAAAGCGATCTCTAGTTGGAGAGATATGCCTCCGACAAGATGACCCTTGGTTTATACAGTGTTCTCCCGGTTCGGTTGAGAAGACAGGCTTCGGTTTTGATTTTTGAAAATAGGGTTACAGATCTTAAAAAAATCTAATTTTTTAATTGGAAACCGTGGATAGATGCATAATTCTATCATAAAAATTCTAGATTTAAATAATGAATATAAATAGGCAAAACAACATCATTATTAGATGATCAGAATTGCATATCTTAGAGATAAAACCCTAATAATGATATATTCTGATTTATGCATGTAAAAATCATAAAAATATGAGATCAAGGGCTCTTGATCATGCTTGAACATGTAGATGATGAAAATAACGTAAACACATCATGGAAAAAAATAAAAAAAATCACTGAAGCATGTATTGAATTTGATTTAGCCATTAGAAAAGAGGGATTCGACCTATAGAAGGTTAAATTGCGATCTTTTTTGGGCATTTAACAAAATAAATACAATCTAAATGCTTTTAATGGATAAAAAACATGTAAAACATATTAAGAAAGCATTAGATCATATTCTTGAATCATATTTATGGTTCTTGAATGAAAACAATGTAAACATCCAACACATAGGGGGGCGGCAATGAGGTATTCAATGGAAAAATATAGAAAACAATAAAAAAAAGAAAAAAAGAAAAAAAAGAAAAAAAAGAAAAAAAGAAAGGGATGCTCACCTTGGGGCTGCTGCTGTAACTTGGAGGAGCTTGAGAAGGAAGGAGTGAGAGGGAGAGAGAGAACAAGATCAGATGGGTCGACCTTTCGCAGAGGGCCCTATTTATAGATTTTTAAAACTCTTAATTTAAGAGTTGAATTTGTTTTAAAGAGTTTCAAAAAATCAAAACTAGGGTGGGGAGGTGGGGGGATTTTCCTTGGAGAGTTACAATCTAACAAAACTCTGGCTAATTAACCTAATTGACTCCTAATTAAACTTTGAAAATTCTTAAATGTGGCACCACCAATGTGGGCCCACATTTGTTTTTTTTTTTTAACTCTAAATAGAAGTAAAAAATAAGGTTAAAATACTAAAATAAAAATGGAGTTTTAAAATCAATTAAATTTTGAATTTTCAAATTTCAACTTGGTTAAAACTCTACTTAATCCTAAATGAACTTAAATACCCTCAAATGGCGTGCCACCTAATGTGGGCCCCATTTGATTTTTCAAAAACAATTTTAAAGAAAGGGAAAATAAAGGGGGTTAAAAACAAGATTTTTCAAAAAGCTTTAAAAAGACACATGTGTTTATGGAATTTTTTGTATTTTTGAAATCAGTAAAGCATGAAATGAGATTGAATAAAGATGAAAAAATTAGGGTTGTTGCCCCTGCAGGGTGGGGCCCACTTGAAGAAAATTGACAAAAATTAGAAATTGGTTTAAAAATCAAGTTTAAAATGAATCTAGATCATTTTTATAAGGAAAATACTTTGAAATAAAGAAATATAAAGCCCTGGGGTTTGGCCAAATGACAAACGTCGATTTAAAACCTAGGTTTTTTTTTTTAATTGATTTTGAAAGAAAGGTTTTGAAATCGAGTCTGGATTTGATATTTTGAAAACAAGAGTGTTGGATCTCGAAAATGATATGCCATGACATGAAATACAATAAAATGATATGAAATGACACGAAATGTCATGCAAAATGCAAACCCTGGATGAGGGATTTGAAGTCTGAGACCCCTGACAAAGATGAAGAATTGGGAATTCCTGTCTGAGGATGAAAATTGAGTGTTGGATATTGGATCTGATCCAAATATGTGTTGAATCTCGGATATAGCTAAAATTTTCATGAAAGGAACTGATCTGAACTCAGATTGACACTTATACCAGCTTGAAAGATTGATAGAACTGAAGTTTTGAAGGAAAATGCTCATGAAATGATTTTGCCCCTGCAGGGCAGAGAGTGACACTGAAAAATTCGGTTTAAACTGGATTGAACTGGTTTTTAGGGTTTTTAAACTCAGAGGAACTAAAAAGTCACTGACTCAACTAAACTCCTAGGCTGGATGACCGAGAAATGACATCATTCTCAATGAAAATGGTGAGAAATGAACACTAGAGTGAGGTGAGTTGCAAAAATGTACTGAGGGTGAGCTGAAATGAAGGTCAATTATACTAAGGTGAACTAAATCTGGAGCTCAAACACCAACTGGACTGACTGGACTTAGCTCAATTTCAGCTGAGATGAGCTGAAATGGGCTAAAATGAACTCCAACAATATGGGAAACATATTTGAACTGAATCTGGATCACTTGAACTTTTGGTGAGCTCAAGTTAAATACAAGAAACAAGATTGACTGGATTTAACTGACTCGAGAACAATTGGCTAGAATTCAAGCTAGAATTGAGCTCATTTCTCAAGAAATGAACCAATTTTAACTAAAATGGTCAGAAATGAACAAGATTCGCTCATCGTGAGCTCAGAGGAGCTAGAAATGACTAACATTCTAACTATTCTGAACTAAAAAATGAGCTTAGTTGACTCTGACTGACAGATATCTGAGGTGACCTAGGGGTAAAATGGTAATTTCACTAACAAAAGGGGCAAAATGACACCTAAACTAGACTAGTCCTAGTGTAGACCGACCTAAGAGAATTAACATCTATTGAAAGGGGGTGTTTAAAAATGAACGGGGAAAATTTGGGGTGTTTACATATGCCCCTATTTGCTACTAAGCCGGTTAAAAGCCGAGCTTTGTGGCAAAGAAAAACACACCAAATTTGAGCTATAAAAATGCCCCAATTAGAAGAATCTGACTGGGTATAAAAGAATTGACTCTAATGATAATGCCAGATATGAAATGGAGAATGAAAAGAAAGATTCACCTCATCGGAATGAGGCTCAGGCTTGACCCTTACCTTAATGGGAAGAAGATACCTCGCAGAGGAGGCTAGCTCAGGTTTAACCCTTACCTGAATGGGGGGGATTGAATGGAGTCCTCAAGAGAAAAGATTGAGAAAACCATGCTCAGGTTTGACCCTTACCTGAATGGGAGGCTAGAGTGAAGTCTCCGAGAGAAAAGATTGAGAAAACCATAAAAAATATATCATAGAAAATGAGGGGCTGCAAAGAGGGCAATGAAGACGGGGTTCCCTAAAAGCTTTAGAAAAGGGAGTGATCTTGAGCGCCTCATGATTGAGACTAAATAACTTTTGAAAGATGGCATTTTGCGAAAGATGATTCAGGTTTAACCCTTATCCTAAAAGGAGAAAATACCTCATGGAAGAACGCGGTTCAGGCTTGACCCTTAACTTGAACGAGAAAATGAAATCCTCGAAAGAAGAAACCATGATAGAACCTTCAGATTTCACACAATAAATCTGAGAGGGGTTTGCAAAAGGATGAACGGAAAATTCCCTAAAGCTTCAAAAATGGATTGATCTTGGGCATCTCATTGCTAAGACTAAATAACTTTTATGATGACCTTTTGCTGGAAAAATATAGATATTGGCTCAACCTTGGACCAAAAATGAACTGTCTATGGCGGAATAGTGGGAAACACATGGAAGTGTGCGAATCTGAGAGCCCAAGCGCTCAAATTAAAAAAAAGGGAAGAATCTTAAAAACTCATGTTATCAAGTCCTAAAGAGGGATAACAACAATGCCAGGATATATTAAAATAGTCATCGAGCTCTTACTTCATGTCGGGATAACTGAAAAGATTGCCAAAATGATAAAAATTGTAGTTGATTCAAAATGATTGAAAGTAAGCACATTTATAAGAAAATATATCCCCTATTCTACCTAGAGTATTGCCTTAAACTGGGTTAACTCCGTAGAATCCAAAATCAAAATCAATTTATTGTTGTTGGGTTTCTTCAAGGAAGCTATCTATTTTCTTAATATGAAAAGAAAAGAAACTTATTCTTAGTATCATAAAAGCGATTTATGAAAGGATATTGATAAAAGAAATTCACATGAATAAAGATAATTCTTGGCAGATCTGACAGTTTGATATCTAAGATTTACCCACGATAATCTTTTTGCACTCTTTTAAGACCTAAAAATTGAGCTTTCTTGGGGTCTGGCGAGAATTTCATTGCATCAACCTTCAACTTGGTGATGTTTTGATTTTCCCTAGAAGGACACGTTACATGCTCCTTCAACTTGGAGGTGATTCGAGTCTGCTTTGGTCCCATGAATTATATTGATAATATTGTCTCTTGGATTGAAATCTCTTGATGATAACATTGATCAAATATCTTTTAGGGATTAGAGAGAGGTTCATCGCATTAGCCTTCAACTTAGTGATGATTTAAACTTTCCCTGGAAGGACATGTCACATGCTCCTTCAACTTGAGTGTGATTCGAGTCTTCTTTGGCCCCAGGGGTCTAACTCATACATCAGTCTTCAACTTGACTGTAATTGAGAGATCCCTTTTGTAGATAGTTAATGACAATCTGAATGATTGGAGAGATATTGAGATTAAGTAGACTCTTTTTATTGCGCGGGATATTTCCACTGCCTTATTACCAGAAGAATGGTCTTTAAAAATATGCCATAACTATGATCAATATAAATTCACTTATGGCTTTTCAACATCATTGAATTTTCCTTTACTGGTCACATCGAGGATTTTTCTTTATCCTTTTGGTTGACCAATAGAAAAGGTTTGAATTTTGTTCTTTCTTCGCAAGAGCTTTGCCCTCTTGAAAAGAATACCTAAGGTAATTTTGAGATAAAATCTTTGTGCAATAAAAGTTTGAGATCAACAATTGTTTTTATGATAAATTAGCAAAATATTCTTGAGATCCTTGGTGAAATGAAGCGCTTGACGTCCAACTTACACATCTATGACTAGATTCTCCTCTCCTTTTCCCGAAAGAGAGACTCAGGCTTGACCCTTACCTGGATGGGTAATAAAAAAATACTCTCATTTTTTCTGAAGAGGAGGTGTTTGCAAAATGAACTTTCAAAAAGAAATTAAGTTTTCGTCAAAACTCTCTAACATTAGGCTTCTCTTATGAAAAGGTGGCCGATTGGATAAGGTCGATAAATTGTTATAGAGAGGTGAGTCTATCACACTCTCCCTAGAAAGAGAGTTCTCGATGATGAGATGGCCTAAAAAAAGACATTGGGGGCCTACAAGGAAAATGGGATTTTGTCGAAACTCTCCCTGAAAAAGGGTTTCTTGTGTAACAAGAAAGTTTGTTTTGCAAACTGTTTGCGAAGACACGAGTTCCTTCAAACTCTCCTTGAAAAAGGGTTTCGGTGAACGAACAATAAAGACATGCAAAAAGAATGAGCTCCCTCAAACTCTCTCTAGAAAAGGGTCCTTTACATGAAAAGGTGATTGGTATCTGATATTTAGCCAATTGGCAAATGGGTTTGACACGAAGGTCGAACCTTGAAAGGCCGTGATTGGCAAATACAACTCGAAGGTTGGAAAATAAATGACTTTGATAGAATTGATAACCCGAAGGTTGAACTCAGTACTAAAGCTGGATTTGGCAGGAGCGGCTGCTCTAAAAATATTTGAGGATTGTGACAGGAAATTTTTCAGTTTTGCTTTCACCATGAGTTGTCATAAAAGACTGTCAGGGTCTCAGAATTTATCCTTTATCCTGAATGGGTATTGATTCAATGCAAAAAGATGCAAATCGATGCGAATGGGCACTGATCAATGCAAATGAATGCAGTTCAAGGCAAATTGGTGTTGATCGATGCAAGTTAATGCAAATTAGGACAAACTGGTGTCGATCGATGCAAATGAATGCAGATCAGACAAATTGGTGTTGATCGATGCAGATGAATGCAGATAAGGACAAATAAAGGCCGATCAATGCAAATGAATGCAGATCAAGCAAGTTGAAAGAAAATACTTGATAATGTTTGATAATAATGCTTGATGAAAGAATTTGCTTGAAATAAAAGGATTTACTTGACCCTGTCTGCATACAAAATGTTTGAAATAAAAGATAAATTTTCATAACAAAAGATGCCTCAGTATAGTCTGGGAGAAAAATGTTAGATGAAAGAATAATTGATCATTATTGAAGGAAACTCTTTGAAGAATACAAAAGATAGAACATGCATTCTAAGCATAGAATTTCTTCAGATGCAGGGCATTGATGGGATTTGGCAATTCTACCACATCTGCATTGATGAGACGATATGAGTTACGTGATAATGCATCCTTGACCACGTAGGGACCTTCCCAATTCGGTGACCATTTGCCATGAGGGCAGTGCCTGAGATGAGCCATTGATTTGAGGACCAGATCGTTAACTCAAAATCTTCTTTCAATAACTGACTTGGCATATTGCTTGGCTATACTCTGACGATAAGATTGAGCATGCTCCGTTGCTTTGAGTCTTCTCTCGCCGAGTAGATCAAGCTGTATCAACCTCTGTTGCTGATACTGATCGAGTGGTAGCTCTAATAACGATGCGAACTTGAGAGCGAGCTTCTAAACATGAATAGGTAGTATTACCTCGGTTCCATAAACGAGCTCTGATGGAGTGGCATTGGTTGGGGTTTGAATGGTGGTTCAATACGCCCAGAGTGAATCATAGATTTTCTCACGCCAATTACAACCCGTCTCAACGGTTCTTTCTAAGATGCAAATTAGGATCTTATTGGTGGCTTCCGCCTCACCATTCCCTTAAGGGTAATAGGGAGCTGAAAAATGATGATGAATCATGAATTTTAAACAAACGATCTTTATTCTCTCGTTCTTGAAATGACTACCATTATTTGAAACAATGTCATGTGGTATGCCAAAACAACAAAGAATATTCTTGTGGATGAATAAGACCACATGTTGGCCTTCCACTGTACGCAAAGTAACAACTTTAACCCATTTAGTAAAATATTCTGTTGCGGCAAGAAAATACTTATGGTCGTTGGAAGCAGAAGGAGTAATTGGGCCTACAACGTCGAAAGCCCACATAGAGAATGGCCATGGAGATACAACCGATTGCAAATATGTGGCTGACATATGAATGAAAGGTGCGTGCATCCGATATTAGATATACTTCTTCACAAAATGATAGTAGTCTTGTTGCATGGTTTTCTAATAGTACCCTGCTCGGATGATCTGCTTAACAAGGGTCTGATAACCAACGTGGTCACCACAAATGCCTTTGTGTGCTTCTCAAACGACCTCCTTGGCTTTATGTTCATCCAAGCATCTAGAGTACTCGACGCTGAACCCACAACAATAAAGGACATCGGCGAGAATGAAATATCGGGCGGACATGCGCTGAATCGCTCATTGTTCCCTCTTTGGCAATTCTGGTGGAAGTTCACCAGTTTTGATAAAATTTTTGATATCTTGGTACCAAGGCTTCTTCTTCTGCTCCGCTTTGTTGATTTGCATAACTAGAATGAAGGCATGTTGATTGAGTCTGCCAATTTCAAAAGAACAACATGATTTATTGTCTTTGAAAGGCATAATGGAGCCTAGGTTGGCTAAGTCGTTAGCTATTTGATTGAACTCGCTTTTGATATGATAAAGCTGAAATTCTTTGAAGCTGTCGATAAGAGCTAAAACGATCTTCTGATAAAGAAGTAGCTTCTAATCTTTCACCTACCATTCGACTCTGACCTGGCTGATGACAAGCAACGAGTCGCCAAATGCGTGCACTCTCTAGATGTTGAAGTCTTGCAGAATTCTCAAACCCTGTATTAAAGCTTCATACTCAGCCATGTTATGAGTATATTGAAAATCACATTTGAGGGAAAAAAGAATCATTTCCTTCTCAGGTGTGATCAATAAGATCCTGATTTCTATGCCAGCTATATTCTTGCAGCTATCGAGGAATAAATTCAAAACTAGAAACTATTGGACATTATGGATTCGCTCATCAGGGAAATCATCCTCGACTTTCACATCTTCTGCCAAAGAAAAATCTGCTAACTGGTCGACAATGGCTTGGCCTTTGATTGACTTCTGAGAGACATACTGCATCAACAAAACTTGTCACTTGGCAATCCGTTCACTGTGAAATGGCTATTCGAGAATATACGTGAGATGATTAAGCTTTGATAGAATCTTGACTTCTGATGCTAACAAGTAATGTCTCAATTTCTGACACATCCAGACCAGAGCTAGGCATGTCTTCTCTATTTGAGAATATTTCTTCTCATAATCAATGAAGGACTTGCTCACGTAGTAGATGTCATGATCCACTCGACCGCCTTCTTCATATTGCGCCAAGAATCCACCACAAGCGATTTGATTAACTGAGACTTATAACAAAAGAGACTTTCTCAATTCTGGCAGCTTCAAAACAGATGGATTGAGAAGATATTTCTTGATGTGCTTGAATGACTGCTGACACTCTAGTCCCCATTTAAATTTCACCCCTTTTCTAAGTATATGATTGAAAGGTTCACACCTCATGGCCAAATTGGATATGAATCATTGAATTGACTGGATACGTCCCTGAAGACTACGCAGCTCTTTGAGATTGGTCAGAGGTGGCATATCAATGATGGCCTTTGCTTTAGCAGGATCCATTTATATCTCCTCTTTACTGATCATGAAGCCAAGCAGCTTGCCAGACTCTACTCCAAAAACACATTTTTGCGGATTGAGTCTCAACTTATATAGAATGAGTCACATGAAGACTTGAACGAGAGCTTCAATGTGATCCACTTCTTCCTTGGATTTGACCAGGATGTCATCAACATATGCATCCACGATTTTATGCATCTGGTCATGGAAAATGACAGCCATTGCATGCTGATAGGTTGCTCCAGCATTCTTGCGCTCAAATGGCATGACTATGTAACAAAAGGTGCCCCAAGGCATGGTGAAGGATGTCTTGGACTGGTCACAAGTGACCAACTTGATATGATTATACCCAGAATATCCATCCATAAAAGAGAACATGTCATGACCTGCTGTGTTGTCGATCAGAAGATCGATGTTGGGAAGTGGATAATCATCCTTTGGAGTAGCTTTGTTGAGATCTCTGAAGTTGATGCAGATTCAAGCTATGTCGTTCTTCTTAGGAATCGTGATAATGTTTGCTAGCCAGTCAGGATAGTCTATGGCTCGAATGAATCCATCTTTGAGTAAGTCCTCCAATCCTTCTTTGACTTGCTGCTCAATTTGAGGATCCAATTTTCTCAACTTTTGCTTGACCGGCTTAACAATTATGGTCAAACTTTTGCAGTCAAAATTTTTAAAACATATTTTTATCAAAGTATTTTTGGGAAAATTGCCAACCAAGTAATAATATCGATCTTCCACGTAAGTGGTGAGTTTGGATCGATCCACAGGGAACAGATTATACTCAATTAAAACTAAAATTTGCACTTTATTGATATTGAACTTGTTCAATTACACAAAATATTACAATCAAAATTAAATTGAACAAGTACGAAAAAGAAACTACGCAGTGACTTAAGTCTGCAAATACAAGGGCATTTTCATCATTTTACTAATGGAGTACGCTACCACTTGGATGAATTGCTTTTAATCTGCAACTTAATATCACCTGCACAACACGAAAACAAAGTTAGTAAAACTACATAAAGGATTAAAACAGCTAACTCTATGTTAATTCTGAAATTAACTACTAACCTAATTTCTACGTAAAATGATGAAATAACCAGAGTTAATTCACTAACTAAACTAACCTAATGCTAAATTAACTCTGTATTAATAATAGAATTCTGTTAAAACACTTAAAAACAAAATTAGAAAAACTACATAAAATGAAAAATGACAACTATGCCCCCACGCTATGAGAAACCCTAATTTTTGATAGGTGATAAAAAAAATGAACAGTAGATGGCTCAAACAGAGTCTGATTAGAGTGATTTTTGTTCTGTTGTATTCCTGACAAAACCAGAAATTCAACAAAACTTTCAAATCCCAAATATCACAACGGGAGCTCCGGATATACGCATCACAAATTCAATGAAAAATATGAAATAGACCTATCTAGAAAATTAAGAATCGCCAAGGGCAAAACAATGAAGAAATTAAACCTAAAATATTAATTACAGAATTAAAACATGCACACACTGACTATTACTCTAAGTATAATGTTAACCTACAATAACAACAATTGAACTAAGGATTCTCTTCTCACAAACCAACAAACTCAGCTAGATACGCGGTTCTAGCCGGTTTTGGTGTAGGAGACTAAAATCATTGTGACGAAGCTATAAAACATAAACAAATCCTAATCTAACTACACTACACTATATATTAGGCCAAATACTAACTAATTGAAATTAAAACAAGCTACAATCACAAATCTAATCAGCAATTCAAAAATTTAGAAAACACCCTCAATCGACTAGAATAATTCTAGTCGATTTATGGTGTTTGGACCAACTAACTCCTAAAAACACTAACGATTACTAAGGGCAGCTAGTCTAACTTAATCAAATTAATTAACACAATGTATATTGCCTAATTAACATCTAAACATGCTGGAAAAGCAGAAAAATCTAGAAATTGCACATAACTAATCCAATGCTCAATACCAAACTTGCCTAGAGGGAAAATGCATGTAAGCAATGCTAATGCAAGATCTCAATTAATACATGAGCAAATCCAGCAAAATAACCTATTCTACTCTAAACTAATTCATCAAACAACAGATAAACGAACAACTATATATTACTAAACAGCAAACAACAATCTACATGCTATTTGGAATCCACCTAAATCGAGTAGACATAGTCTACTCGGTTTTAGGCCTTCGGATTGATCAAACCCTAAAAGCGATATCAAACAATTAAAAACAGCTAATCTAAAGTTA
Source organism: Nuphar pumila (assembly GCF_984573655.1). Taxonomy (NCBI): domain Eukaryota; kingdom Viridiplantae; phylum Streptophyta; class Magnoliopsida; order Nymphaeales; family Nymphaeaceae; genus Nuphar; species Nuphar pumila. Next base: position 23,703,529 of record NC_143264.1, read on the forward strand.
CCTACACTAATCAAACACAGTCTATATTAACTAATTAACACCTAGATGCATGCTGGCAAAGTAAGCTAACAGGAGATTACTAACTCCTATCTATTGAGTAATGCTAATATCTCCTAACATGAAAACAATACTAATTGATGTTAACATAAAACAAAATGAATTACCTAAGTAAAAATCTGCAAACTAATGATGCTCTATTTTGAATTAACTTATCAACAACAACTAGATGACTAAAGTAATACTACTAACCATAGAAAACAAAAATCTAATTATTACTTTGCAAAATCGCCTAAATCGAGTAGACAAAGGCTACTCGATTTTTGGCCTAATGACTAAGATGTTGTATGAAACAGATGAAAATCACCTACAACTGATTACAGAATTAGAGACAAACTGAATTTGCATGAAATACAACATTGAAACCTGTAACAGACCCCCAAATTACCGATACCTACACTCGCTTGACAAACACCTAAACTGAGTGGAAAATTTCCATTCGATTTTTGGTATTTGGGCGAGAATGCAGCTAAGAATCAAAATCTAATCAAACGCAGGAAAGCTACAGAAATTCAGCTGTTAACCCTACTCAGAATTAAACTAAGATGCAAATCAACAATTGAATGCTAAACACCCCAATTGGCTAGAAGAACTCTAGCCGGTTTTGGCGCTAGAAAGAAAATGGATTTAAGTAAAGTCTAAAATGCAATCAACACAAAAATAACAAAAGACCATATACCTATACTTGATCTAGGGTGCTGGTTAATGCACCAATGGCTAAACTTAGGCTGTCAGTCTCACAGAAAATACAGAAAATAGAAGAAAAACAAAACATGCAAATCAGGTTTTAGCTAGAAGGAATGAGTGAGAAGACAAACCGTGTGGCTGTCCGATGAGTGGGGAGGTAGGAGAAGAGTGGAATCTGCCTAGGGGGATGCACCTACAACCTTAGGTGGTGTTGTGCTATGCCCTCTTTGCTGCAAATGGCTGGAAGACGTAGGGTGAAGTGGCTTCGAAGATGGCATGCTGGACCGACGAATCGGGTGGCATAGAAAATCGGGGAGGTAGAACCGGTTAATCCCTCTTGGGACAGACAACACCTCAAGAGAGAATGAGACATTAGTTACATCAAGTTGAGAAGAAAGAAAGGTGTGAAAGAAGAAAGAAATGGAGGAAAAAGGAATGGCGTTAATGGAGTTGCTTGGAAAATCCAAGCAAACCCAAAGGAGGAAGAAGGTGGGGCATATGGGTGGCTGAGGAAGAAAGGGATGGAGTGAGACTCGAGGTGGGGGCACACAACTCTAGGCAAAAACACCTACTAGGGTTTTTTTCATTGTTTTTATAGCAAAATTCCAACTTTCAGGATTCCAAGAAAAGGGATTAAAATGGAAACATTTGCTGGGCACCTTTTTCTGGATGGGCTTTTAGCAAATAGTTTCATAAACGGGTTTTGGTCTGATGTGAGGTGGATCTTGGAGTTTTTGCGCTGATCCAAGGCCCAGATTGGCCATTTGGATCGGATTTTGACCTGGTTTGGCCCGAGGTCCGAACCGATGCACTGAAAATGCAATATCTTTCTCGTTTTAAGTTTGATTCGGATGAAATTCAAATCGTAGCTCAATCATGTACAAATGCATCTAAGTGCGAGTTTTAAACCTAAATATGATACCAAAATGCATAAATATTTGGTTATCTTGATGCACATTTCATGCTTCATCAAATACCGCCATGCTAGAATGATTGCTAGTTCCTAGCAATTTACACTACCCTGACAATGAAGATATAGACTAACCCAATAAAATGCAAATTCTTTTATTAAACTAACTAACTAACTCACTTTCGTAGAAGTCATAGTTGCATTTAGCTCATGCAACAAGCCCTTTTTGAACCCCTAGGTTACCTGAGTGGACGAGTAAGGTCTCATGAGGGTTTGCAGAGATGCTACCCACAAACATCAGATATCATGCAAAAATTCAAATTCTTTCTCAAAAATGTTAGGCAATTCAAGAAATCAATTTTAGCAAACATGTCATGTAATTTTCATTCTCAGAACACAATTAGAGATTCTATGCCTCGACGATAAAAAAATTTCTTTCACTTTTCTAAAAATTGCATTTATCTATGATTGTTTCTCAGAAAATCGTGTATTGTCATGTTATTGTTCATTTTTCATCACTTGTATATTTTTCTGCACAGTCTTTCATTCTACTTCTAAGCAATGAATTTTCTTTTATTTAGCTCTCATTTTATTTTTCATTGGATTTTCAATTTTTCCAATTTCCAATTCTTTTCTTTTCTTTTCATCTGATGGTTTGCGTGTAGTCTGCTTTTGTGCCCTGTGCAATGTCAATGTCTTCTTATACCACTGTCTGTATGTCAAAGACATTAACTAGGCACAAAAGTGACTTCATTCATTTACCCTTTCGACATGAGATTCAGACACTTCAACTTGTGTCTGGTCTCAACTTCCAAGGCTCACAAAGTTTTTACTCTCCTTTTCAGATGGTATTCAAACGCTTCAACTTGCGTCTGAGCCCATCTTACTAAAGATTGTGAAATTATTCAAACAACCTTACACATGCTTTTTACTTTTGAGCTCGAGCTTTTTCTTTATATTTTTCATTTACTTAGTAGTTTATTTTAAACTGTGCATACCTATACTCTATGATTCAAAATTAGCTTTTCACATTCGAATGAAGTCTTTCTTTGAACTTCACATAAATAGTCACCCTTTTTAGCTTTGTCTAGAAAAATTTTCCTCATGGAGCTTTTAAAAATTTCTAACATGTCAGATTATGTCAAAAACATTCATATATGCTAATTTTTTTTTCTGAAACGCCTAATTTATAAGTTTTAGTTACTTAAACAAGATAACTAGAACAAAATAGTGTGTATCTACTGAACCACCACCTCATGCTTGAATGACACTGTCCCTAGTGGCATGCATAATGTAAGAATGCAACGTAGATGCACACTAAAAACTTCAAAATAAAGATTGAAGAAAGGATAGATACAACCTGATATGCGGGGCCTCTTGAGCTGATTCTTGACTTGATCATGCTCCACCACTAAGCATATGCATATGCTTAGTTTTCAGCTGACCTTGCCGATTGTCTGCTCTAAAAGACATGTCCTGAATCTAGTAACCTGTACTTATACACTAATCATCAAATAAGCCTGCATGAATCAAAGCAAATGTAAGCTCATAAGAAATCAAATAACTAAACAAAAAAATGCTAAAACTGAAAATTCTAATCCTACTATATACATATAATACATCTTTTCCTGCTCAGACCCTATTCCTTGCCCTTAGGATTCATAACCGCTTGACTCGGCAAGCTACCCTCAGGTCTCCTATTTAGCGCTTCCGCTAATTGTCCCATTTGTGATTCTAACTTCGCGATGGACTGTGTACGAGAACTCAACATCTGACTGCACTTCTCAAAGGCATTCCGACTCGAGGTTTTCACCTTCTTGAATGCTTGGAGAAGTCTCTCCTCGAAAGAAGTCTGCGAGGGAGACTCTCATGAAGGTTGGGAAGGATAAGGAGTGGCTTGAGGAAAGCTCGACCTCTAAAATGTCTGAGTGAATGGAGGCGACCGAGTGGGATGTGAGGGCAGAATCTGGGTCAAAGACTATGGGTTCTTCCATGAGAAGTTAGGGTGATTACGCCACCCTGGGTTGTATGTGGAAGAATATGGGTTGTTCGGGGGCCTAGCATAATCCTAAGCGGCCTGAACTTGCTCTTGCACAAATTCAGGGTACTGAGTTGCCGAAGGGCACTCAGTAATAACATGTGCCAGACTGGCACACAACGTGCACACCGGATGGGGTTGAGATGGGGTTGGGATGGGCCCAAGAGAAGCTGGTTCAACTTCTAAGAAAGCATATCGACTTTGCTCTGCAGCTCAGTCGTGGGACCCACTTCAAGAACACCACCCCACTTTGATCCGCTGGGTGTGACTCTATCTGAACGAAAGGTAGAGGCATGATGCAGTGAATTCTCGACAAGAGTATCAAACAAATTCCATGCCTCATCATCACTTTTTAGCATGAATGTCCCTTCGCATGAAGCATCGATCATCTGACGATTCGAGTCAGACAATCCATCGTAGAAACTCTGCACCAGTTGCCATCTGAGCACCTGGTGATTGGAACATTTTCTGATTAGATCCTTCATCCTCTCTCATGTCTCGTGGAATTGCTCGCCATCTAGTTTTGAGAAACTGCTGATGGCTCACCGGAATTGGTTTGTTTGACCTATGGTAAAGTACTTTTTGAGGAACTCCTATTGCAACTGATCCCATGACCCTATAACGATGGTATCTAAAGATTTTAGCCAATACTTGGCTTTATCCTTCAGCAAAAAAGGAAAGAGGGTCAACTTCAATGTATCGTCTTTGAAATTTTGGATTTTAACCGTTGAACAAATTTTGAGGAACTCATCCAAATGTCGATAGGGATCCTCGTGACTAAGGCTGTAAATTGAAGGTAACATTTGTATTACACTGGCCTTAATCTTGTAATGTGGCACCCCTATAGCTGGTCTTCAAATGCACGATGCCTGGGTGTACTCCATGGGTAGGAAGTATTCCCTAAGAGGGCGCATAGCAGCTTCGGGTTCTAGGTCCCCCATTTCGGGTCGGTTCCGAGGAGAATGTAAAATTCTCTCTGGATCCTCAACAAAAGGTTGAAGTGGGACACCCAAATTCCTGCGCCCTTGCATACACTGGCACTAAGTCCAGATGTGTGCAACCTAACCTAATCTATCTACGACCTACCTACATAAGTAGGAAAATGAAACAGAAAGCAGTAAACAAGTAATAAAGCAGAATCAAACTAAGTACAATTAAACTACGCTAAGCATGCTAAACAAAATTCAATTAACTAAAGTAAAGCTACTCTAAGCATGCTTAAATACATAAATAGAAAATCACACACTATGTTATCTAGAACTCACCTGTCTAATCGCTCCAGAATCATGCAATCTTGTGAATCCTAAATACGCAAAACGTGAATCTTATATGTACCTACTATGTTAATCCTATATTCACTTACTAATCCTACTAACTAAAAGGAAGTCAAATACGACTAACTAAGCAAATATCAACAAATTGCAATATTAGAAGTAAAAGAGTATATTCGTCGTTCCCTAGCTACGGTGCCAAAAACTTGGTCAAACTTTTGCAACAAGAATCTTTAAAACATATTTTTATCGAAGTATTTTTGGGAAAATCGTCAACCAAGTAATAATACCGATCTTCCACGTAAGTGGTGAGTTTGGATCGATCCACAGGGAACGGATTATACTCAATTAAAACTAAAATTTGCACTTTATTGATATTGAACTTGTTCAATTACACAAAATATTACAATCAAAATTAAATTGAACAAGTACGAAAAAGAAACTACGCAGTGACTTAAGTCTACAAATACAAGGGCATTTTCATCATTTTACTAATGGAGTACGCTACCACTTGGACGAATTGCTTTTAATCTGCAACTTAATATCACCTGCACAACACGAAAACAAAGTTAGTAAAACTACGTAAAGGATTAAAACAACTAACTCTATGTTAATTCTGAAATTAACTACTAACCTAATTTCTACGTAAAATGATGAAATAACCAGAGTTAATTCACTAACTAAACTAACCTAATGCTAAATTAACTCTGTATTAATACTAGAATTCTGTTAAAACACTTAAAAAATAAATTAGAAAAACTACATAAAATAAAAAATGACAACTATGCCCCCGCACTATGTGAAACCCTAATTTCTGATAGACGATAATAAAATGAACAGTAGATGGCTCAAACAAAATCCGATTGGAGTGATTTTTGTTTTGTTGTATTTTTGACAGAACCAGAAATTCAGCAGAACTTTCGGATCCCAAATATCACTTAGGGAGCTCCAGATATAAGCATCACAAATTTAATGAAAAATATGAAATAGACCTATCTAGAAAATTAAGAATCACCAAGGGCAAAACAACGAAGAAATTAAACCTAAAATATTAATTACAGAACTAAAACATGCACACACTAACTATTACTCTAAGTATAATGTTAACCTACAAAAACAGCAATTGAACTAAGGATTCTCTTCTCACAAATCAACAAACACGGCTAGATACGCGGTTCTAGCCGGTTTTGGCGTAGGAGACTAAAATCATTGTGACGAAGCTATAAAACGTAAACAAATCCTAATCTAACTACACTACACTATATATTAGGCCAAATACTAACTAATTGAAATTAAAACAGGCTGCAAACACAAATCTAATCAGCAATTCAAAAATTTAGAAAACACCCTCAATCGACTAGAATAATTCTAGTCGATTTGTGGTGTTTGGACCAACTACTCCTAAAAACACTAACGATTACTAAGGGCAGCTAGTCTAACTTAATCAAATTAATTAACACAATGTATATTGCCTAATTAACATCTAAACATGCTGGAAAAGCAGAAAAATACAGAAATTGCACAGACCTAATCCAATGCTCAATACCAAACTCGCCTAGAGGGAAAATGCATGTAAGCAATGCTAATGCAAGATCTCAATTAATACATGAGCAAATCCAGCAAAATAACCTATTTTACTCTAAACTAATTCATCAAACAACAGATAAATGAACAACTATATATTACTAAGCAACAAACAACAATCTACACACCATTTGCAATCCACCTAAATCAAGTAGACAAAGTCTACTCGGTTTTTGGCCTTCGGATTGATCGAACCCTAAAAGCGATATCAAACAATTAAAAACAGCAAATCTAAGCTTACCTACACTAATCAAACACAATCTATATTAATTAATTAACACCTAGATGCATGCTGGCAAAGTAAGCTAACAGGATGACTAAAGTAATACTACTAACAATAGAAAACATCAATCTAATTATTAATTTGCAAAATCGCCTAAATCAAGTAAACAAAGGCTACTCAATTTTTGGCTTAATGGCTAAGATGCTATATGAAACAGATGCAAATCACCTACAGTTGATTAGAGAATTAGAGATGAACTTGAATTACATGAAATACAACATTAAAACCTGTAATAGACCCCCAAATTACCAATACCTACACTCGCTTGACAAACACCTAAACCGAGTGAAAATTTTCCATTCAATTTTTGGTATTTGGGCGAGAATGCAGCTAAGAATCAAAATCTAATCAAACGCAGGAAAGCTACAAAAATTCAACTGTTAACCTAACTCAGAATTAAACTAAGATGCAAATCAACAACTGAATGCTAAACACCCCAACCGGCTAGAAGAACTCAAGTCGGCTTTGGCGCTAGAAAGAAAATCGATTTAAGTAAAGTCTAAAATGCAATCAACACAAAAATAACAAAAGACCATATACCTAGACTTGATCTAGGGTGCTGGTTGATGCACCAACTGCTAAACTCAGGCTGTCAGTCACATAGAAAATGCGGAAAACAGAAGAAAAACTAAACATGCAAATCGGGTTTTAGCTAGAAGGGATGAGTGAGAAGACAAACCCGTGGTTGTCCGATGAGTGGTGAGGTAGGAGAAGAGTGGAATCTGCCTAGGGGGATGTACCTACAACCTTCGGTGGTGTTGTGTTATGCCCTCTTTGCTGCAAATGGTTGGAAGATGTAGCGTGGAGTGGCTTCGATTATGGCGTGCTGGACCGACGAATCAGGTGGCATAGAAAACCGAGGAGGTAGAACCGGTTAATCTTTCTTGGGATAGACAACACCTCAAGAGGGAATGACACACTCCATTGGCTGCTTGTACCTGCAAAATACAACATGGGACATTAGTTACAGTAAGGTGAGAAGAAAGGAAGGTGTGGAAGAAGAAAGAAATAGAGGAAAAAGGAATGACGTCAATGGAGTTGCTTGGAAAATCCAAGCAAACCCAAAGGAGGAAGAAGGTGAGGCGTATGGGTGGCTGAGGAAGAAAGGGATGGAGTGAGACTCAGGGTGGGGGGCACACAACCCTAGGCAAAAACACCTACTAGGGGTTTTTTCATTGTTTCTATAGCAAAATCCCAACTTTCGAGATTCCAAGAAAAAGGATTAAAATGGAAACATTTGCCTTTTTCTGGATAGGCTTTTAGCAAATAGTTTCAGAAACGGGTTTTGGTCTGATGTGAGGTGGATCTTGGAGTTTTTGCGCTGATCCAAGGCCCAGATTGGCCATTTAGATCGGATTTTGACCTGGTTTGCCCCGAGGTCCGAACCGATGCTCTCAAAATGCAATATCTTTCTCGTTTTAAGTCTATTTCAGATGAAATTTGAATCATAGCTCAATCATGTACAAATGCATCTAAGTGCAAGTTCTAAACCTAAATATGATGCCAAAATGCATGAATATTTGCTTATCTTGATGCACATTTCATGTTTCATCAATTTGGTTTTAAAATAAGGCGATGCTCAACCAATTTGGGATTCAAACCCGACATCTCCTCATAAGTCCATGCAAATAGTTCTTGGTGTTGCTTGAGAAAATTAATGAGTCTTTCCTTCTCATCTGCGCTCAGGCTCATGCCAATTTTGAGAATCTTTGGGCTATCCTCTGAACCAATATTAACATCTTTGGTCGGATCTTGAACTAGGGATGATGGTTCATCTTGCTTCTAGATTGACGCGAATTCTAGTAATTCTTGGAGAGTTGAGTCAAACTCTGCATACTCTTCTGACTGTTTCACGATCTTACTGTCCTCTACTCTTGCTTTAATCTGATGGATCCTTGCAGGCTTCAAAACGATCAGAGGAATATTCGGATTAGCGATGAGCTTCCTTATCGATTTGAAAGACACTCTGAAAATTTTGGAAAAGAATAGTATTCAGGGAAAATTGACCATCATAAGATAGATTGCAAAAATAAAAGGAAATAACGCTGAATTACAAAGACAAATTGCAAGAAGAGAAAAGAAGAATGACATCCAGACATATGAGAAAAATTGATAACTTTATTGAAGATTTGAATAAAATGATGACAATTAATGAAAAGAAATAGGACATCATCCCTACAGAATAAAGAAAACAAAGGAATAGAATGAAAGAAAGTGACGACAAATGCTCTTAATGTGTCCCCTTGATGAAGTTGGTGCTTATGTGAGATCTTCTGCCTGTGAATCCCAATCCTTATCTATGCAGATGATGGATAGGAATTACTGGCTCTAGCCGACCATCTCCGCTCTTACCCAAGCCTTTGAAAGGCTGATAGCCATGCTTCAGTAAAAGATCAAATCTCTTTTTGACTTTTGTGAACTAAGGATATAAGGTGATCCTTAAAGGTGTTGTAATCAAGATGACCTTCAATCTTGAAGAAGTGTGGTCCTTGCCATCGAACCATTGCTACGGTATGCTCTGCTAATTCCTCTATCTTCAACATTTCTATACTTTTTTCGAGGTTAATCTCATCACCTTCCCTAATGCTAGGAATGTTCGCTATGAAGGTTGGGCGAGGAATCATCGGCTGCGGCAACCTTTCTTCTAGATCTTCACCTAAGACCGTGGTGATCATGCCCCATTTGAAGCATTTGATGCACTGATGGAGGGTAGACGTTACTGCATTCGCATTGTGAATCCATGTTCGTCCCAGTAGAAGGTTGTATGTCGGTGGCACATTGATTACATGGAAGAAGACCGTATGGACTGAATAATTGATAAAAAATTTCAGGAAGATCTTTCCTTTCGTTGTCTGCCCATGATTGTCGAAACTGTAAATAGTGATCGGATCCGGCATAAATTCTTTTTTCTTTATGCCCAAAGCCTTTGTAGTCATTTTAAGGCAAATATTGAGGCTACTGCCTCCATCGACCAACACATGGGGGACCGTCATTCCCCTCGTCTTCACCACTATATATAGGACATTGTTATGGAAAGCATGAGGCTTCGATAGGTCATCATCGGAGAAGGTTATAGGCGCATTGGTCATTGTCGGATTTATAATTTGCGCCATATCCTCTAAAGTTGTGCCTGGCTTTACCTTGATCTTTTGTAGTAAATCATCCAGGACTTGCTGATGCTTGGGAGAGGCGTGCACCAACTCAATGATTGAAACATTCGAGAGGGCGATAATTGGCCTCTAGACCAGATTGGCATTTTTATCAAATGCCTTATCCTTTTCTTGAGTAGCCTTGATGAATTGCTTAGGAAACCCCATAATTCTTCTGGCAACTTCGGCGGGTACCTTTGCAGGCTCATTTAATATATTTAGCTTGCTGAAAGCTGAGATGAGATCCATCTTTTGGGCGCTAAACTGGGCCTGATGCAACATTAGGACCTGATGCTAAACATGGATATCCTCACTGGAGCATGGCTGAATATGATCTTGTGGCTGAAATAGCTGGTTTGAGATTACTGCTGCTGAATGCTGAAGAAATGGATGATTCAATATAGTCATTTTCTCATCATCGCCACCTTCTGTCAGAAGGTTTTTGTCAATATAGTCCTGGATAATATTTTTCAGAACAAAGCAGTTCTCTGTGTCATGTCCCACTGTCTAGTGGAACTTGCAGAATCGGTCCTTCATCTTTCCCATGATGATGGGTGGGTAAGCTACCTTTGGGAGCTTGATCATTTCATTTATGAGCATATACTCGAGCACGATCTTGAGTGATTGGTCTAGGGGGTGAATTTGTGCTCATAGCTCCACCCTTCACGCTTTGGCCTTCCCTGTGGACTTGATTCCTGCTGGACAGTCTGCTGAGGTGGTTTGTCATTCTGCTAGAACGACTTGCCTCTCTGATCATTTTTGCCGAGATTCGAGCTTTTTTAACCATAACTGTAAGCTTTTCTACCACCCCTGCGATGGTTCTTGGGGCTATCTGAATCAACAAAGTAAGTAAAATGAGTTTTTTTTTTTCAATCCTACTGATTACCACTCTTGGTGAGGGTAATGCCCTCATAAACTCCATTTTTTATGCCCATTTCGAGCCATTCAGCTCACTCGGTTAGCTCAATGAAGGTCCTTGACGATGAAGTTGAAATAAGACTTCTTAATGGCTATGAGAAGTTGTTCAAGATAATTTGGAGCGCATGCTCCTCCGAGATCGGATTTTTCATTTTATTGTAGGTACCCCTCCACCTACGGATGAAGTCCCTGGCTTTTTCATTGTCCTTCTACTTCAGGTTACAGAGGTGGTTTGAGGTTGGCAATGCTTTGGTGTTGAACAAGAACAACTCGATGAATAAATTGACCACTTTATTGAATTCCTAAAGCTCAATGAGATTAATATGTTTTGAGTACCATTTGGCTGTCATTCCCTCCAGACTGCAAGGGAAGCAAAGGAATAGAGCTCAATTGTCTCTTCTAAACTTGGCACACTCAGCGAAAAACATGGCGATGTACGCTTTAGGATCGTCGAAACCATCAAACTTGATAATTTTTTGGGGGAGATTTTTGAGACTGTCATCCTCTTTCAAGCCATTGTAAAAGTCCTCACTTGTGTAGACTTTCTTGCCCTTGTCGCGAGCTTGCAGGTCTTTGACCATCTTGGTCATTTCCTTAAGTTGTGCCTGAACTGAGTCTTCTACAGACTGATCCTTGGACTTGTTTGTCGACTTTTAAAATGCTTGCTGAGTCAAGATGAAGGCTTCCTGTTCTTCCTCGATGTCACCCACTGATTCGGCTTCATCGGAGGTATCCTTGTACTGAACCCATTTCTTTGAGATTTTCAGGTGCTTTTTCATGGTACGGCCCTTGACCTTCTTCTTAGTGAGAATTTTGCCTGAACTGGCCCCTGCTTGCTCAGTCATCATCTTACTCATCATTTTTTGAAACAATGATTACATATGCAGATTAATGTCATCATTGGCTTGCTGACTTTGGTTCCTGGTAGATCGCAAGGAGCCCATTGCTTGCTTGGATGCAGAAGAATAACATATATGCTGGATGGGTGCGGTCTTCTTGCTGGATCTTGTCTGAACCATGTGAAACTGTTAGTGTTTTCTGTAGAATGAGGTGGATGGTTAGAATCTGAGGATGACGATTTTGGATAAAAATGAATAGAGGAAAAATATTCGGTGAGGATCAGATCGACAATTTGAAGGATATCCCATTATCAGAGATTGGGTCATTGCTGGAATTATGACAATTGCATTGTCATTCTTAATGAAAGAAGTAAGCAACTAAGATGTGCATTGTTATCTAGGCGAGGTCATCAAACCATAATACAATAAGAATTATTGAAAGGAGATAATTTTATTGATAATAAACTTGACAAAGAGGGGGTGGACAAACGATTTGCCACCACTCAAGATAATCAGAGGACACTCGAGAACCAGAAAAAATAGTAAAGACAATAAAAGAACTTCAGCTATATTTAGCAGAGTGGTATGTTCCGGACCACTGAGCAGACTTTAGATCAAATTCTGACACAATGCCTGATAACATTCGAGTATCAATACATTTTTGCCCCTGCAAGAACTGCCTAACACATCATTCTGGCTGGTAGTAGATGGAGAAGAATGGTCTGAGTAACTTGAGTCACTTGCCATGCGCATAAGTGTATCGAGGGGGTGACTCTCGATTATCGAAGTAATCCCACATGATTTCTTCTTCATAGAGGTTCTCGATCAAGAATTTGAACCGAGAAATAGGTAGGGGCTCTTTGCTGTTATATCTGAATGAACATGCTCAAGTTGGCACGTGTCGGAAGAACCAAGACTGTAATGCATAGATGCACCCTTCTACTAAGATCGAATCTTTGAGCGTGAAGCAGATTAATCCACGGTACAAGAAGGCGAGTGCTGCCATGGTGATCGAGAGACGATTAGTTTGATGACTTTCCCATCTTTGCAAAAGCTGAACTATTTTGATATCCACATAGTTCTGTCCATCCTAGAAAAAAGCTAGTCCTACTGTGCATAAGACCATCGCATGATGAATCCTTTCTCGCGTTGCTCGGGATAAGGAATCAACTTCTTCAAATGCCCCATATTGTCGGTATAGCTCAAACAAGTCGACACACTGACTTTCATATGCTTCTATCAGTGGCCAAGATCTGTGTCCAGTCATTCGGGCTAAAGCGTCTCGGGGGCCAAGTCCCTTGACGTTGATCAGAAACTATTGTTCTAATGGATCTTCTGGCTAACTAGCTGACTCAGGTAGACCCATAATCTTTGAAAATTCATCCAATCGTAGAGTCATCTCTCCCCACAAGAACCAGAAGGTACAAGTACGCAGATTCCACCACTCTGCCAGTGCTTGAATCAAGTTGCCATTGACGAACTGCTTGCCAATTGTTGCTGCCAGCTCTAATCCGCAGTCTCTCAGATGATCCAGAAACATATGAGAGAAGTTTTTGAGCCAGGAATAATACCACAGGGGAAGAAAAGGTTCGGTGTTCAAAGTCTAATATTTAAAGAGACCTTATCGTACCTCGTAGGAGATATGGCCCTCTGAAAAGACAAAGCCAAGGTGACTAGATGCCATCAGAATAGACTGAAAAATAGAGAAGAAATAAGAGCAAGACTTGAGGAATATACACATTTTAAAAAAAATTACAGGCAGGATCAAAACAATGCTCGAAATTCGAGATCCAGAGGAAAGGAAGGAAAGGAAAATCGCTTGAAGTTTTTGAAGAAAAATAGAAGATTCTTTAAAAAAAATCATCCATGGTTTTATGAAATTATTTAAAAAATATAAGGAAAATAAAGAGAAAAATAATCTAAAATGGCTAAGTTACATTCACATCACATCCTGCACAAACAAGTATGCGCATACAACATTCCCTAAAAGGCTGACTCTAAATGCACAAATTTTGAAATAGTTGTAGGACCCTAACCCTAACTCTAAGGCCTAGATCATCTTCGTCCAATCATGCTATGCCGATATACTCAAGCCAAGGCTCGATGCACGTGGCATACAAATACTTTTCTTCGGTTCTAGGCTCATATTTTTCAACATCCTTGAGCGCCTGTCGATATACTTTGGACTATGACCCTCGGTACAAGGCAGAGGGGTTCAAACCAAATAGGTGGCCCAATTGTGAGGCTTTGTTCCAAACTATGGTTCTAGAAGAAAGCCCAGCAACGTGGTGGCCAGGTAAAAATTGGTGGGGTTGTTTTTAAAAAACGATCAGTATGCAAGAAAATAGAATGCTCTAATGACCTAAAGAAGCAAAATTTTGAAAAAGTATGAGAAGCAAACAATGTTTTCAATCATATCCTAGATTAAGGAGGATTGTATGAGACCTAAGTCTAAGTGATCATGAATAATGCTTTCTCAATCGGTCTTACCAAACCATGCCTAAGTCTACATGTTTTCCATGTCAGTTGGGTTTGATTCTAGGCTCCTAGGTTTACATGAAATAGAACTGACATTGTAGAACATTATTTTGACAAGTTGAATAGAGAAAAGCACAAGATTGATCAGGTGAAGATAGGTTCCATCACGGTCGCCAAACCAGTTATCATTGCAAAATTTTACTTTTGCAAGTCAAACTGACATTTAAAAAAGATTTTGAAAATAACTCACCTCCGTTTTGAAAAATTTGCAGAAACGGGACTTGCCTGTCGGTACAAGGTTCAACCATTATTGGCACCATAACCAAGGGTAATCAAACCAAGGATCAATCTTATGCTTTGCTTTACTCAATTGTCTAAATCATTTATTCTATATCCTAAATGCACAAAGAATCAGACATGTGTTGTGAACTTTATAAAATTTTAACTTAAAACATGATGTATACTTTGAATATTTAAAAATTCTTGGAAAAAGGATGATTGAAAAATCATTTTTCACACTTGAGAAAACACTTTTGAAGAAAAAAAAGCTTGGAAAATCGTGAACTGGACTTAGAAAAATATTTAAAAAAGGGAAAAACCTTGAAAATCGATTTTGAAGTAAACCCGAGTAACTTTGAGAAAATTAATTTTTTTGAATTTAAAATTGTGAAATAGGTCAAAAGGGATAGGTGTGTGGCCCCGTGAACTCACTTCATGATGCAGTCTAAACTTAGATGATGCATGAATGCAGTTTGTTAAAATATTTTGAGAAGAATTTTAAGAAAATCATTTATAAAGAGATTTTTGTGTCTTATAGAATTTGTATGAAATAAATTCGCTATATATCCCTGACTATGACCCCAAATACATATTGAATATATCTTATTTGATTCTAAAAGGAAAAATACTTAGAAAAGCTTTTGAAAATATGCAATGATTTTTGAAGATAGCCTAAGAGTATAGGTTGTTTGTAACTTAAAAGAAGATGATAAATCTGAGTATCATTCGTATTTTGACTATGGCCAAAAATATGAACTCCACCGAGTTTATTAACTCCTTAAAATCAGGTGCACATGCCATTCATATTGACCATTGTGAATTTAAAATATGCATTAATGACAAACAATAGCAATTATATATCAAAATTGAACTATATGCAAATACAACCTAAGCTAAGCAGAAAAATAAATTTACTTATTTCAATGTTATAATTTACATCAATAATAAACTGAAGAAAAGAAAAGAGAAATAAAGAAAAATACAATCTTGAGCTTTCCTGTAAAATTAGCAAACTTGTTAGTAGACAAATGTCAGTTTTTCTAGATTTATCCAACAATATTTGAAATTGAGGGATTTATTTGGATATAAGCCTTTTTCTATGCTTCCGTCAAATAAAAAACATTAAATAACATAATGGATGATGCATAGCTAAATAAATAATAAAAATAATCAACTTTGAAATTTGGAATTTAGAGAAAATGATTGAAATACCCTTAAAAATTAAAGTTTATTGCAAAACAGAGTTAAAAATAGGATTTTTCAGAAAAGATTCTTGTCATATGCTTAATTCGGGGATCAAACGAATTCAAAATGATGCCAAATCGGGTGTAAGATCCGTAAAATTTTAAAGAAGTTTTGATGAAAACTTGTTACAAGTGACTGTTATCGTTCAAGTTAGTCGAGACTTGTAAATATAGGACTCGAAAGGCAATTTCTAAACCTCCATTCACGACAAGACATTTGCAAAATTTCGACGCTTGATTTGGGAGTAATCTCTAATGTCTTCTTCAGAGAAGCCTTCATGGAAAACATCAGAAGGATCGAGCTTAGTGCCGCGTATCGGGAGCACTTAAGGTGCAACCCACGTCAACACGGAGGCCACAAGTGAGCACACCTTGGCTCGCAGGAAGGAGGCTAGTGGCAGCCACGTAATAAAGCCTAAAATGAAGGAGATAGTCCACCAAGATGGGCGGTGGCAATTTTGAAAGATTTACAAACTAATTCAAATGTTATGTTGTGATTGGCCACAGAAGAGGCCAGTTGAAAAAATTTCAGAGGTGCCACACCCTAGAAGGGCGTGAGCACCATCTCCACCCTTCATTTTTAGAGAATGAATCCCCACCACCCGTTTTGAAAACCCTAGCCTTAAAAGGCTACCTTTTGAGGAGGGAGTGAATAGTGTTCATTTTTTTGGAGCTTTTCTCTCTCTTCCTCTCCTCCAACCGTGGGAGCTCCTCTCTCTCACACTTTTCTCTCTAAAAAAAAAAAACAAATTGTGGACACACCCTCTTCCTCCTCTACGTCTTAGAGTAGGGGTGGGTACAAAATCGGACTCCCCTCTACTCTTTGTACGAACAAGGAACCCCCCCTTACGATTGCACGCTTCAAAGGTGAGAAACTATTACACATTCTTTATGTTGTGGGTTTCCTTCCTTTTTCCATTTTCGTTGGTGAGATTCTACCATGTCTGTTTTCTTGAGTTTTGTGTGAGTTTTCCTTCCACACGTTTTCTTAAGATTGTTTTCCTTTTTATGCTTGCGTTTTGATTCTTTCTTTTGCATGATTGTTGTCATTTTGCAACATTCCAATCCGTTGGCGTAGTTTCTATGCTTGTTTCATTTTTCTTTTGCCATGAGAGAGGGACCTTGTATATGAGGGAGTAGGGTTGTGGGTGAGAACGGGACGAAACCTCTCAATGGTTCAGACGTAATCCATTTCTCTTCGTGCGAACTGGGTGCTTGACAACTTTTGCCATGGGATCCCCTTTCTGGCACTACCTCTTCACCTCCCCTCTCCTCGTTGATGGCAGCCTAAGGTTTGCCTCACCATGGCTGTACCTCAAGGCTGCCCATAACATTCTGTTTGAGGTAGCAATGAAGGCCCAGATTGGGTTAGAACCCGACAACCCCAGCCCTTTGTTGGGTTCAGTCTTGGCCAATGGCTGCTGGCCTGCACCCTCCCAAGCAAAGCTACGACTGAGGTCATTGCTTGGAGGAGTTGGGGTTCACCTTTTCCCCAACATTACTGCTCTTCCACGCACCCCATGGCACACTTGAGTAGGGGAACCACTGCAGCCTCTCCCACAACCCAATGGGTTTGAGTAGGCTGCAGTCGGTCCCTTGTGGTTCCTGCAACCTAGACTCGGTCTGGACCGAACAGGACCAGACTTGCGGTCCTTACGGTTTCCCCTCTATGGGAAGCCAGTTAGCCGTAGCTCGCTAGTTGATGACCGTGACCCTTCCCTTGAGACTTTGGGTCTTACTCGACACGTGGGTCATGTTGGTTTGCGTGCCCAAGGCAGCAGAAGGTTTCAAGCAACTTTCCCATCACACCATCGCATGTGTTTGCCACAGCAAAGATGTGTAACTGTATTCCCTTGGCAGCATGTTGTCGCACACATTGATCCCCGTTAGCAACCACCAACTATGGTTGTTCATTTTGGTTAGCATTCATGAGGCGAATGAGCTAGTTGGTGACCACATTCATCATTTTCCCTATCGAATATGATAGTATGAGTATAAATGTGTGCAAAAGATTATCGTTGAGTGAGGCCCGCAACATCAATGCCCACGTTCCAATTTTGCCAAATTCGTCGCCAAATGACATGCAAGTTATTTTTCCCATGCCACGCTAAACAAATTCCTACTCGCCTTATGCACTTAGCACATCACGACACTCATTTGAATGGCTTTGCGAAGAGTGCATGTACCGCCTAGTATGCTTGATGGGAGGTATAAGCATGATGAGAATAGCGTATGCTTGTAAATTGTCATAGTTATACTCTTACACATGTTGCACACATGTCAAAAGTATGCCCCGTATTCATGCAATGCGTTATTTGCGTAAATATGCCTCTCATGTGTATCATTAATGACCGTGGAATTGTTTTTGCTAGAACACCATATACACATGATCATTTGTGGCAAAAACAACACCATGCTAGGGTAGCTACACGTTTCCAAATCATTAACGTGGACTCCCAAGAGTCATTTTTGGGCTATGTGCCATTGCTCGTGAGTGAGCTCATGTAGAGTTGTGTAGTATCCCCTATGAATTAACAACATGGTGTTATGGTCGTCTTCATTGGCGACGTGCTCCTCTTAGCCGTGTTGAGGCTTAAGCACATGAACAGGTGGTGAAAGACCACGTTCGTGTCTCCCTGCGGAGGACACAAGACAAGAATGCTTATACACTCCAAAGGGAGTTATGGTCCACTAAATGAGCCTAAGTAAGATAAGGCGCCCGATTACCCATTCACAAAATGTTCCACCTTAGAGAGGGTGGTTGGTATAAACCTTGAGTGACAGGTCATTACTACGACACGTTAAGGAGCAAAGGTGTCCTTTTGGCCTCTAGTCACTTGAAGTTAGGGAGGTCAAGGTTACCTGATGAGATACCTCCACTATTGCAGGAGTGAAGATTGCAATCCATACCTGTGCAGGGTCTTCTCTCAGCCAATGGATGCCCGCACGAGGTTACTCGGTCTATAGCGACACCGGTTATCACATTAGAATTGAATAACAGACGTCGGGTGCTCATCTCACAGAATGTGAGTTTTCCTTCATGTACCCGAAGGAGTAAACAAGAAGAACATAAATACTAACCAGTGACGTGTTGACCTTGCTTATTAGATGTTTTTACTTCGTTACTTTGGAATTATAACATTGCATGTTTCTTTTGTTTTCCTTGCTATACGTATTGTGGATGCTTTACTTTGGCTATTCTTGTAGTTCTAGCACTTGCAACACATCTTACATAGATGCTCACATGCACTTATACTTTAAATACATGTGTTGATCAAGTTAATTGTAGTTGCTATTTACTTTTGATTTACGTCATAGATACTATCATGTTGCTTGCTTTCTTGAAATATATATATATATATATATATATATATATATATATTGTGAATGATTTATCTCACCATCTCGCAAGAGGTCTGACCCCATTTTATGGGGATACAGGTGTTGACTGCTAGATGTGTGATGATGACCAGCGTACTGCGGAGACTTGAGACTCACACTTGGACGGACACAGTCTTGGTTTTGGTTTTGGGGAAAACCCCCAATTTTTGTGAGACATTTTTATGGAAAATTGATGTATATGTCTTTTTGGTTTCAAATTTTATAAACCAATAACATACTTTATATTAAGTGATTTGGTTCTTAAGTTTGATTTATTCGTGTAATTCACCCAAAGTTTCAACTAAGTTTTCCATTCCTTTTTCCCGCTTGCTCAATGTTTTAAAAAAAAAAGTTCTCTAAAAATCTTAGGATTTCCAAGGTTGGGATTTTAGGGACTTACAGATCTGGTATTAGAGCTATGTTCAAGTGTGGTCCAAGACTCAGCATATGTCATCTCTTGCACTGTAAGTATACTTTACTTAGCAGTTTTGAGTGCTTTCTGCTTCATTATTGCTTGTTTAAGTCTTTATGCATGATTGGATAATTGGTTTATTAGATGTCATCGAAAACGAGACACGAGATAATTCTAAGAGCCTTGTAAGACTTGGTTCAAGGCGTGGAGGCCCTGGACCAAGAGGTTCAGAAAATAGTACGGAGTGCCCAAGAGATAGCGAATCAGGCACCTCCGTGTGCCAGATGTCGGATGGAACACGTGGGACAAATTTGTCCACGTGAGTTGAATGATTTCCCTTATTGTGGTCTCAGAGGGCACATCGAGGATAAGTGCCAGGAAAAAATACGTGATGAAATCTGGAAGGGAAGCGCTGAAATGGTAGAGGACATGACATTAGAGACTAGTCCAGTACGGCTGGAAGTTGACAACCAAGATAGAGATTTGCTCATTTTGCCAAACTCTCCCCAGTACTCGACAACTTCTTATTCTCATTCTATTTTTCCTCAGTACGTGTTGACTTCACCTCCCTTACCCCAAGTTTTTAGTTCTCCTGAGTACACACCAACATCTCCCCCTCATCCTAAGCAGAGACGGTGTGGGAACCGAAACAAGTACCAAGACAATTACACCAGTAGGGAGTGAAGACAATTGTGGGATGATGAACATTTTATGGAAATATTGAGTCAGTGTTCGTTTTTGTTTCCAACATAATTGGATATGTTTTGTAACCCTATTATAGTGAAAAGGGTATTTTGGGCTTGAATGTAATGACTAATGCATGAATCATCTGCTTATGAATGGAATTTGCGTTTTGAAAGTGTACTTTCACTTATACGAGCTTTTTCTTGTTCAAGATGGCGTGGCGGGGCCGATGTGATGATCTGTTGAAGTCCCTCAACAACCTGGCTGAGGTTGTTGGGCATCAAGCGAAGACGATGCGAACTATGGGCAACATTCTTCAACATGCAACTCAGGGGCGTGAGACTCCTATTTCGACCGCAGCTACTGTAGTACCTTACAAGTAGTTTATGGGTATGAACCCTCCGGCTTTCAATGACAAGATGATTCCTAAGGCAACCGAGTGTTGGATTTGGGAGATAGAGCGGATCTTCCGCATCCTTCAGGTGGCTGAAGAGTGGAAGGTCGATTTCGAGATGTACCAGTTATGAGAGGATGCAGAGCGTTGGTGGGTGACTACCTTTGAGGTGAAGTTTGCCAACGAGTCAGTGAATTGGGAGCAGTTCATCAAGGTCTTCTATGCGGCGTATTTCCCAAAGCACGAGCGTAGCTGGAAGATGTAGGAGTTCCTGAACCTTCAGCATAAAAGTGCTTCAATGGCAGAGTACACCACGAGATTCTGTAGTCTGGAGCGGTATTGTTTGAATCTCTACACTGCTGAAGAGGCGCAAGCGATGAAATACACACGAGGACTGAAGTCAGCATTGCGGATGAAGGTATACATCCGTGGACCGCAGACTCTGGATGAGGCCATTAAGGTGGCTACTCTTTTGGACCAAGATTGGTTTGAGTTTCAGAAAAACCAGCCGTTTTGAGAAAATCAGTCGTCGGGCCAAAAGAGTTGGCCTAAGAAGAGACACTCTCAGAATAACTATGGCGGGAAGAAGTTCACTCCTCCAGGGAAGAAGCAAAGATTCCAGGGCGACCCCAGATCTCAGCAGCAGCAGCAGGCACCAGTAGCTGCACCCGGATGCCCAAAGTGTTCGGTGGATCATCTTGGTAGGCCGTGTCCCCGGGACACGGGAGGATGTTTGTACTGTGGCAAAATGGTCCACTATATTCGTGATTGTCGGAAGAAGATGGTGGGCGATGCTAGGAAGGGTGCACCAGGACCTTCGCAACCTCATCAACAGCGTCAGCAACCTCAGCAGTCGAGGCCTTCAGGACAAAAGACTGTGGCGGGTCGTGCTTATGCGGCCACTGTGGAGCAGGTGACCAAGGGAGAATTGGTCCAAGGTACAGTGTTGGTAGCTGGACAAGCGACTTTTACCTTGTTTGATTGTTGTGCTTCTCATTCGTTTATCTTTGTTAGATTTGCTAGGAATTTGTCTACTATGATAGAAACTTTCAATTTTTCGTTAGAAGTTCACACCCTGACGGGTGACCGATCCCTCTGTGTGGAATACATCCCTGGTATTCCTGTATCTGTAGCAGGACAGAGTTTGCCAGCAGACATCATTCTGCTAGACATGATCGAGTTTGACATCATTTTAGGCATGGATTGGTTGTTTGAGTACCATGCCCAGGTTCTTTGCAGAGAAGGCAAGGTAGTGCTTTCTCTGCCCGATTTTCCCATACTAGAGATTCACCTCTCTCGACCAATGAGAGATCACCATCTGATTTTGTCATTCAAGGCATAGAAGTACCTCTGTAAGAGAGGTGTTGCTTTTCTAGCCAGTCTGGTATCGATCAAATCAGTGTTGACTCCTATCGAGAACCTTGAGGTGGTTCAGAAATTTCTCGATGTGTTTCTTGAAGAATTGTCAGGATTACCTCCTCAACAAGAAATTGAATTCTGCATCAAATTGTTACCGGGAATGACTTCGATTTTAAAAGCGTCTTACCATATGGCTCCAGTAGAACTCGAGGAGCTGAAGCGTTAGCTATAAGAATTAATGGAGCAAGGATTCATCCAGTCCAGCACCTCTCCCTAGGGTACACCAGTGTTGTTTGTAAAGAAAAAGGATGAATCATTGCGGTTGTGCATCGACTACCGAATGCTCAACCAGGCCACTGTAGAGGGCAAAAGTATTCTCGAAGATTGATCTCAGATTGGTTTATCACTAGTTACTCATCAGGAAGGATGATATCATGAAGATGACTTTCTGCACTAGATATGGATTGTATAAGTTTGTGGTGATGCCTTTCGGACTCACAAACATGCCCACAACATTCATGGACCTCATAAACCAGATCTTTCGTCCATTTGTGGACACCTTCATTATCATATTTATTGACAATATGTTGATCTACGCAGAGAGCGCTGAGCAGTATCGAGAGCATTTATGACTTGTTTGGGGAGTACTTCGGGAGCACCAGTTATTCGCCAAGTTCTCCAAGTGTGAGTTTTGGCTCACTCAAGTTATGTTCTTGGGTCACATGATATCTAGAGATGGAGTTTCCGTCGACCCAGCGAAGGTTGAAGCCGTGATTAGCTAGAAGCAACCACAAAGTGCATCTAATATCCGAAGTTTCCTGGGGTTAGCAGGATACTACCAACATTTCATTCAAGATTTCTCCAGAATTGCCTTACCCATGACAAAGCTCCTACAGAAGGGTATCAAGTTTGAATGGACCGATGCGTGTGAAGAAAGTTTCCGCATTCTGAAGACGAAGCTGACAACTTCACCAGTATTGACTTTGCCTTCAGGACGAGGTGGTTTTATGGTTTACATAGACGCCTCGGGGATAGGTCTAGGATGTGTGTTGATGCAACATGGCAAGGTCATCGCTTATGCATCGAGGTAGTTGAAAGTTCATAAAAGGAAGTACCCAACTCATGACTTGGAGTTAGCAGCGATAGTGTTTGCATTGAAATCTTGGAGACATTATCTATATGGAGACACTTTTGAAGTGTTTTCGGACCATAAGAGTCTCAAATATCTATTCTCGCAGAAGGAATTGAATATGAGACAGAGGCATTGAATCGAGTTTATCAATGACTGTGACTTCAAGTTGCCTTACCACCCTAGTAAGGCAAACGTCGTGGCAAGTGCACTTAGTCACAAATCCAGTGGTATTGTGGCTAACCTTGTGCGAAGTCAAAAATTGCTTGAAGATTTGGTGGCTTGGAAGCCATTTTCTATCGGTGGTGGGACCATCCAGTTGTTCGGTCTGACCATTCGATCAGAAGTTGTGCCTAGAATTATTGTAGCACAAAAGCAAGATGCACGGTACACAAAATTCTTGACTAGAGCGCGAGAAGATGGTACATCTTTTCGAGTTGCGGATGACGGTGGCATTCACATGAAGGATCAACTTTAGGTGTCTGATGACCCTGAGTTGAAGAAAGAGATCCTTGACGAGGCTCATGCCTCCAAGTACATGGTTCATCATAGTGGTACAAAGATGTTCAAGGACCTCCAGCATAGATATTGGTGAAACGACATGAAACAAGAAGTGAAAGTGCTATAGGATCGAGGCAACGAGCACTAGAGGGGGGGGGGGGTGAATAGTGCTTTTAAATAGCGTCTTTGGAATTTTGACGGATTTTGAAATTCACAAAGCAATCACACAAAGAACACAAGAATTTATCCTGGTTCGGTCTTTCCCGACCTACATCCAGCCCCCAAGCAAAACCCGCTTGAGATTTCCACTATCAACCTTGTGTAACTACAAGATCATACACAGACCAAATCCGGTCTCACTTTCAGTAACACACCTACTGAAAGCAAATAACTCTTTTAAACCAATGAGTCATTTCCTTTTACAGAAAAATGAAATAAGTAACAACTTACAAACAACCTACGAGCCCTTCTTATAAATGAAAATGAGATGTGATTGACTTTTGAAGTTGTTGAAATACTCAACTCACGAATTCACTGTCTCTCAAAGAAATTTGAGTGAAAATATCAAGTGAGTGAGAAAATGAATATGAGTGAAAAGCAAAGAGTAATTCAATGTAATTCGATTGGATTGCATTGCTTTTGAGTGTGAAATGTACTCATATTTATAGTTGAAAATTTTCATATATTGAGGGTATGAAAGGGTGTCAAAACAGTCCATTTTGAATTATCAAAACGTTTGAAAAATGAAAAGACACGCCTTTTAAAAGTTTTAGGAAAAATGACAAAATTAGTCGACTAGAACAGTAGTTAGTTGAAGGATAATCAATTATTAGTAGACTGACACTTATCGTCGGTCGACTAGTGTGTTTATCTTGCTGTTTGAAAATATGAAGTTTTGAAACTTAGTCGACTAGAGAAAAAGTTAGTCGACTGATAATATCATCAGTAGACTGAATTTTTTTTTAAGTCGACTGCTGCTAAATTTTTTCTGAAAATACATGTTCTGTCCGGTCGACTGATAAAATCATTAGTCGACTGCTGCTAAATTTTTCAGAAAACAAACATTTTGTCCGGTCGACTGATAAAACCTTCGGTCGACTAATTTGACAAAAATGACATTTTGCTTAGAAAATTTGGCACGAAAGGATTAGTCGACTGGTGAGTCTATTGGTCGACTAATAAACATGAAAAATTAAATAAAGAGTTTTCTAAAAAGTTTTTCATGAAGGGTTCTTTTAGAAAAGTTTTTCTAAAGACTTTTTAGGTCAAATGCAATCGAAATATGCACTCTAAGTAAGGCTCTTACAAGAATCTAAGACTTTTAATGAATTTTACATTTGCACACTAATCTTCAAAGATTCTTCATCGAATTCTTCAATTCTTGTCATCTTTCTTTAATGCCTTAACTGAAATGCAGTTGATTCACTTGTTCATCATCAAAACCCTGTACTTGAAGTATCATGTACGACTTCATTGTCGTAACAATCTTCCCCTTTTTGATGATGACAAACTAGTCAAAGATGGAGCATTTAGATGCATAGATGGAGATTTTACTCCCCCTATCAATATGCTGCAAAACATTAGAAGTTAGTACAATCAAAGCACATATATCACATATTGATTGTTTTGCATTTCCATCATTACTTCATGCATTTTTAAAACTTTTTCATGAATGCAATTTTCAATTCTTTCACATGATGCAATTTTCAATGCTTTCACATGATGCAATTTCCATGTCATGATACAATATGCAATTTCCATGTGACATGTTTTTTTTCTCCAATAATTTTCATTCATGTGTTTCCATCCATGTGTCTTTTCTCATAATTTCTCATGCAAGTTTTATCTTTTTCTCCCCCTTTGTCATAATAAAAAAGAGTAAGTGCAGATATAGCATAAGAAAAAAAATGCAAATTCAAGTTCAAAATATTACAACCCAGAAAGTATCAAAGTTCAGTAATGATAGAAAACAAAGTTCAAGAGAAGTGTTGCTTGATCATCTCCTTGAGTTCAGCAATATCTTTCCGAATTGAAGAAAGTTGTTGAGTCACATCTTCACGAAAAGTGTGTTGATGCAGCTCCAAAGCTTCCATTCTCTGCAAAATTTCATCATTGTCTTGACGAGTAGAGAATTTCTTTCGTTTTGCTTAAGATGAAGGTGTCACAGAAGATGGTGAGGGTTCAGAGAGTGATGGTTCAGACAGTTCAGTTTGATCAAAGTTTAAAGGAGGCAAATATTTTATTTTCATTCGTTTAAAAATAGTTTGATCAAAGAACTCCTTTTGTTCAATATATTTTTCATTGGTTAGGGGTACTTTGAAATACTTGAAAATACAAGTAAGAAGACATCCATACAGAAGAAAAGGTTTTTGTTTTCACAAAGTAGTAAAATACACATTGGCCCAATTTACCGAAATATTTTCAAATAAGACGTAAAGAGCTGTAGAGAGATTTGTGGAATAGTAATCAAAAGATCCAGTTTTAGGTAGAACATTGTGGGCAAGAATTTGTCCAGCAATGCGAGTGCGAATTTGAAGATTGGTATTTTTGAAAGGAGGACAATGAGGTGCACCGGGAAGAAGAATTTGTTCAAAAATTCTTTCATCATTAAGTTCAATAGTATTGAAAAGAGTTTCTGAAGGTAGAATATCTAGGATTTGTCCAAGCAGTTTAGAATCAAACTCAATTTTGACATCACGAACAAGAGAGGAAAGAAATCCAGTTTCATGATCAATTTGTAAATTTGTGTAAAACAAATGGATCAGCAAAGGATAATGAAGAGGGTCTGCACCAACATAAAAAAGGTGTGAAATGCTTGTAAATAATTCTCTGATTTTGTAACGAGAAAATAGGTGAAACATGACATTTCGGCTTGGTAAAATAGGAAGTGCAGAAATCGATCCAAAAGTATCATATAAAAGAGGATTTCTGAGTAGTCTGAGAGAAAATCCATGATGTGCTTGTGGTGTAGATGGAGGGGTACCTTGTGCGGATGCTGTTTTTTGATGAGGCATGATTGATAAGAAAGAAACAGATTCACCTGTCAAAAAGAATCGCAGTTGCAGGGAGTCGTTGATCAACACAGTCGTTGAGAGGAACAAGTGGAGACGCTATTGATGTCGGCTTCCAAATGCTTTAAAAATGACGTCCGATGGGAGGAAGATATCGTTCGACGTCGTGGAGGATAACCAATGCAACATAAACACTTTGTGCGATGCGAACAATGTGCCTTCTACGATCAAGGTCTCTGGTAGTGGCCAAAACAATCGGCAGTAACAACCCACCAAAAAAAGATGTCGAGTTTCCATGAATTTTAGACAAAAAAAGGAAGAGGCGATAAAGGGTTCGGCAAACAGGAGGTGACGCGGTGGATGACGGCAGGTGAGAAGAGGCTGTTGCAAGCATCGTTGGCTGAAGAGGCACCCTGTCACGGCAAGAGGATTCCGGCGAGGAGGAGTTTGTCCGGCACTCCGAGGGGTTTTCGGAAGAGGCAGAGGAGAGAGAGAGAGAGAGAGGGTTTTGTTTATGAAAAAGGGAAAACAGACGGGCGTAAAAAACGAAACGGTGTAATTTTTAAAAACAAAACAAAGGGGTATCGGGTTCCTTTAGTAAAACTTTTTAAAACATCAGTCGACTAGAAGTTTATTGGTCGACTAAAAAGGTGCAATTTTGAGATTTTGTTAAAAAAAAAGCATTTTCAAAAAGCTAATTTATAAATCTAAAAATGAGCAAATGCCTAGTTCTCTCCTAATTCTCATAAAATCTTCATTTTTAAGTAGTTTAGTGAAGATATCGGCATATTGTTTATTAGTGGATATAAAATTTAACGAAATGTCTCCTTTTAACACATGATCTCGTAAGAAATGATGTCTAACTTCAATATGCTTAGTTCTTGAGTGTTGAACAGGATTTTTCGAAAGATTTATAGCACTAGTGTTATCACAATAAATAGTTGTTGTGGAGTAATTCAAACAAAAATCTTTTAAGGTCTGTTTCATCCATAGTACTTGTGAACACGCTAAACTAGCCGCTATATATTTTGCTTCAGTTGTTGAGAGTGACACTGAATTTTGCTTTTTACTAAACCAAGAGACTAAAGAATTTCCTAAGAAATGACAAGTTCTGTTAGTACTCTTGCGATCAGATTTACTTCCTGCAAAATCTGCATCACTATATGAAACTAAATCAAAGGAAGATGATTTTGGGTAAATCAAACCAAAATCTGAAGTATCTTTCAAGTAACGAAGAATTTGTTTTACTGCAGTTAAATGAGATTCCTTTGCATTAGCTTGAAATCTAGCACACATACAAACACTAAACATTATATCAGGTCGACTAGCAGTTAAGTATAATAGAGATCCGATCATACCTTTGTAGAGCTTAGTATCTATATTTTTACCATTTTCATCTATATCAAGAGAAGTAGTTGTGCTCATAGGATTTCTTCTTGATTTCGATGAGTCCATCCCAAATCTTTTGAGAAGTTCTTTTGTATACTTAGCCTGGTTGATGAAGAATTTTTCTTCAGTTTGCTTTATTTGAAGTCCAAGGAAGTAGTTTAAATCACCCATCAAGCTCATTTCAAACTCTTCCTGTATAACTTTAGCAAATTCTTTACAAAGAGAATCATAAGTATAACCAAATATTATGTCATCAACATAAATTTGCACAATAAGAATATCTGAATTAAGATTTGCATATGGTTTTTATTGATTTAGAGAAGACTTACGATTGAGTACCTAGGGACGTTCTCTGGTAAACAATGATGAAGAAAGGTGTTTCTCTCAAGTACATTAGTATAATTAAAGATATGTATGAAGGAGTAGTAACCAATGTCCGCACTTGGGGAGGGGTGACAACCAATTTTCCTATAACGGTTGGGTTACATCAAGGATCTGCTTTAAGCCCTTACCTATTTGCTATAGTGATGGATGAGCTTACGAGATCAATTCAAGAAAATGTGCCGTGGTGTATGTTGTTTGCTGATGATATTGTTTTGATTGATGAGTCTAGAGCTGGGGTTAATGCTAAGTTAGAATTATGGAGACAGACATTGGAAGCAAAAGGTTTTAAGTTGAGTAAGAGTAAGACAGAATACATGGAATGTCGATTTAGTAAGCAACGAAATAGAGATGGGAGTGTAGTGAAGCTTGGTGAGCAAGAAATACCGGTGGATGATTCTTTCAAATATTTGGGATCTATCATTCAAAAGTATGGAGAAATTGATGGAGATGTAAATCATAGGATAAAGGTTGGGTGGATGAAATGGAAGAGTGCAACTGGAGTGTTGTGCGATCGTAGAATGCCATTGCGGTTGAAGGAAAAGTTTTATAGGACGACTATTAGGCCCACTTTACTATATGGTATGAAATGTTGGGCTGCCAAGAGACATCATATTCAAAAAATGAGTGTAGCTGAGATGCGTATGCTGAGATGGATGTTTGGAAATACAATAAAAGATAAGATTCGGAACGAGGAGATACGTAAGAAGGTAGGCGTTGCACCCATTGAAAATAAGATGAGAGATAATCGTTTACGGTGGTTTGGACATATTCGACGAAGGCCTAATGATGCTCCAGTTAGAAGGATGGAGAAATGGGAAAATATATTAGTTAAAAGAGGTCGGGGTAGGCCTAGGAAGACATGGATGGAGGTGATAGGAAAGGATATGAATGCTTTGAACCTCACCGAGGACATGGCATTAGATAGAAATGAATGGAGGAAAAGGATTCATGTAGAAGACTTAGAATGATTTTCTTTGTTGGTTCATATTGCCGACCCCAATTGTTTTGGGATGAAGGCGTAGTTGTTGTTTTTTTTGTTTGTAAAGTGAAGTCTACCCGACCAATGGAAAAACCAGATTGTTCTAGAAAATTTCGTAGTCTTTCATACCATGCTCTTGGTGATTGTTTAAGTCCGTACAAAGCTCTTTTCAATTTGTAGACTTTTTCTGAATATTTCTCATTTTCAAAGCCTGGAGGTTGCTCTACATAAACTTCTTCATTGATGTGTCTATTTAAGAATGCACTCTTAACATCAATTTGATATAACTTAAAATTCATGTAACTAGCAAAAACAAGCATCATTCGAATTGACTTCAATTGAGCCACTGGTGCATAGGTTTCATCAAAATCTATGCCTACTTCTTGATTATAACCTTGTGCTACTAGTCTTGCTTTGTTTCGAATGACTTTGCCATATTTGTCCAGCTTATTTCGGAAGACCCATCTTGTTTCAATTACTGGATGATCCTTTGGTCTATCAACTAGATCCCATACATCATTCTTAGTAAATTGGTTAAGTTCTTCAGACATGGCCAAAAGCCAAAATTCATCATCACAAGCCTCATTGATATTCTTTGGTTCTATTTTAGATATGAAAGCAATATTTGCAATATGTTGCAATTACCTTCTAGTTTGGACATCACTCTTTATTTCTCCAATAACTTGTTTATGTGAATGATTGAGAACTTCTTTCCAAACCGTTGAAGAGAAAAATTTTCTTAAGAAGTACTCTATATCAAAGGTTCTTCTTGAAGTATGACTTCTTCTCCTTCGCTTAGAGGTATAACCTGCTCACAATTCTCATCAAATGCAACATGTAAAGATTCTTTAATGCAAGATGTTCTTTTATTAAAAACATGATAAACTTTACTTCTAGAAGAATATCCAAGAAATATTGATTCATCTGATTTTGAATCAAACTTATCAAGATTATCTTTGGTATTTAACAAGAAGTATTTACTACCAAAAATTTTGAAATATGAGATCTTTGGTATACGATCATAAGACAATTCAAAACATGTTTTATGTAAGATTGGTCGAATAAAAACACAGTTTAAAACATAACATGTTGTATTTATTGCTTCAGCCCAAAAGTATTTTGGTAAATTTTTATCTTGAAGCATGGTTCTAGCACATTCTTGCAAAGTTCTATTCTTTCTTTCAACAACTCTATTTTGTGGAGCCGCTCTAGGAAAAGCAAAGTTGTGAGATATACCATGTAAATCACAATACTTTAGAAAAGATTCATTTTCAAATTCACCACCATGATCACTACGAATTTTAATAATAGATGTAGATTTTTCATTTATAATTCTTCTACAAAGTTTGAAAAATTCAGAAAAAGCATCATTTTTGCTTTTTAGAAAAATCACCCATGTAAATCGAGAATAATCATCTACTATAACAAAAGCATACTTGCTACCATTCAAACTTTGAATTCTAGATGGTCCAAATAGATCTAAATATAAAAGTTTAAGAGGATGTTTTGTTGAAACTATATCTTTTGCTTTAAAAAAACTCTTGATTTGTTTACCCATTTGGCAAGCATCACATAAGTGATCCTTCTTATATGGTATTCTAGGTAGGCCTCTAACAAGATCATTCTTGGATAACTTGGAAATAATTTTAAAGTTAACATGTCCAAGTCTCTTGTGCCATAACCATTGAATTTCATTTGAAACAATAAGACATTTTTCATTAAAAGTGGGTAACTCATCTAGATAAAGTTCATACACATTGTTCCCTCTTTTACCTTTAAAAATGATCTTTTTAAATTGAAAAACATAAATTAAGCATAAATCATGTTTA
Source organism: Nuphar pumila (assembly GCF_984573655.1). Lineage (NCBI taxonomy): Eukaryota > Viridiplantae > Streptophyta > Magnoliopsida > Nymphaeales > Nymphaeaceae > Nuphar > Nuphar pumila. Next base: position 23,734,718 of record NC_143264.1, read on the forward strand.
AAAGAAACAAGAAAACCTTTGTCACATAATTGACTAATGGATAATAAATTATGCATTAAACCATCTACTAAAAGCATATTTTCTATCAAGGAAAATTTTGGATTACCAATGTTACCGATACCGATTACTTTTCCCTTGTTATTGTCACCAAAGGTGATGGTTCCTTCATCCTTACTTTGAAGGGTGGAAAATAACTCCGACCTTCCAGTCATATGTTTAGAACAACTGCTGTCCAAGATCCATTTGCTTCTTATTTTGTGTACCTACAACAAAATTGGAAGACAAAGCATTTGACCCCTTTCTATTTTTGGGTCTATGAGAGTTAGTCTTAGGAACCCATATCCATTTGGATTTTGGTTTTCTTTGATAATAAATATTATTTCTATAAAAAGATTTAGCATTTCTAGAGTAATCATGTCTAGGCTTATAAGCATTATAAGTTTCATGATTAGATGTATTTCTATTATAACTAGAAAATTTCGTTCTTTGAACAAGTGGTTGAGAATATTGTCTTTGATTCTTCACCACATAGTTTGGTCTATTTTGAGTATCAAAGAAGCTATATCCCAATCTGGTTTTATTAACCGAGCATCTTTGAGAACCAAGAAGTCTTTCTTGATTCTCTTGTCCATTTATGAATTTGGTCACTATAGAAAGAAGATCATTTGGTTTTTCTTTTAGACTAGTTATTTCTTTTTGTAAGAGATTGGTTCTAATTCCAATTTCTTTATCTCAAATGCTTGACAAGAGTTTTCTTTCTTGAGATCTTCTATCTCTTGAAGTAACACTTTGTTGTGAGAGTCAAGAGTTGAATCTACAGTTTTTAACTCTTTGTTTTTAGAACTTAGATTATTAAATTTAGCATATAAATCATTAAATGCTTCTAATAAATCATCATACTCAAATTGACTTACCGAGTCTTCTTGTGCTACAAAGCACATGCTGGCAACTTCTTCATTTGATTCTTCATTAGAAGAGGAGTCACTATCATCCCAACATGCTTGAAATGCCTTTTTCTTCTTGAATTTGTCCTTGGTCTTGAGAAGAGGACAATCTTTCTTGATGTGTCCTGCCTTTTTACAGTTAAAGCACTTGACTTCATTTGGATTGGAAGAATCCGCTTTCTTTACCTTTTTTTGAAATCTTCCCTTTTTGATGAATCTTTTGAATTGCCTTGTAATGAGAGCAATATCTTCATCTTCATCTTCTTCTGAATTTTCAGAGTCAGAAGTAGCCTTAAAAGCAAGAGATTTCTTCTTGGGTTCTTCTTCTTGTCTGTCTTGAAGTTGGACTTCATATGCCATTAAGTTACCAACCAAATCTTCAAGAGTGAGAGTGTTTAAATCATTTGCTTCCTCTATAGCTGTGTTTTTTCTCTCCCATTCAGGAGTTAAACACTTTAGAATTTTTCTGACTAAATCCACTTGCGAATATTCTTTTCCAATGGATTTTAGAGTGTTAGTAATATCGGTCATTCTAGTTACCATGTCCGATATAGATTCATTTTGTTTCATTTTAAACAATTCAAATTTATGAACTAAAGAAGCAATTTTAGATTCTTTTACCTTTGACGTACCTTTGTGAGTCATGAGTAGAGTATGCCAGATTTCATTTGCTGTAGAGCATTGAGAGATGCGATTGAACTCTACCTTGTCAACGACATAATACAATACATTCATAGCTTTGGCATTAAGTGAAGCAGTCTTTTTTTCTTCATCGGTCCATTGACTGAAATCAGTTGATGACATTTGGTACTTTTTTGAAACGTCTCTCCAAATTTCAAGATCCATGGATTGTAAGAATATTGTCATTCTCACTTTCCAGTATCCATAGTTTGTTCCGTCGAAGAGAGGAGGACGAACATATGAGCATCCTTCTTTGTGCTCAGATGATGTTGTTGCCAAGCTAGATGATGGAAGATCAAAATATAGTTAACCTTGCTCTGATACCAAATGAAAGTGCTATAGGATCGAGGCAACGAGCACTAGAAGGGGGTGAATAGTGCTTTTAAATAGCGTCTTTGGAATTTTGACAGATTTTGAAATTCACAAAGCAATCACACAAAGAACACAAGAATTTATCCTGGTTCGGTCTTTCCCGACCTACATCCAGTCCCCAAGCAAAACCCGCTTGAGATTTCTACTATCAACCTTGTGTAACTACAAGATCATACACAGACCAAATCCAGTCCCACTTTCAGTAACACACCTACTGAAAGCAAACAACTCCTTTAAACCAAGGAGTCCTTTCCTTTTACAGAAAAATGAAATAAGTAACAACTTACAAACAACCTACGAGCCCTTCTTATAAATGCAAATGAGATGTGATTGGCTTTTGAGGTTGTTGAAATACTCAACTCATGAATTCACTGTTTCTCAAAGGAATTTGAGTGAAAAACTAAAGTGAAAAATATCAAGTGAGTGAGAAAATGAATATGAGTGAAAAGCAAAGAGTAATTCAATGTAATTCAATTGGATTGCATTGCTTTTGAGTGTGGAATGCGCTCATATTTATAGTTGAAAAATTCCATACGTTGAAGGTATGAAAGGGTGTCAAAACAGTCCATTTTGAATGATCAAAACGTTTAAAAAATGAAAAGACACGCCTTTTAAAAGTTTCAGGAAAAATGATAAAATTAGTCGACTAGAACATTAGTTAGTCGACTGATAATCAAATATTAGTAGACTGATAGTTATCATCGGTCGACTAATGTGTTTATCAAGCCGTTTGAAAATCTGAAGTTTTAAAACTTAGTTCACTAGAGAAAAAGTTAGTCGACTGATAATATCATCAGTAGACTGAAAAAAAATTTAAGTCGACTGTTGCTAAATTTTTTCTGAAAATACATGTTCTGTCTGGTCGACTGATAAAATCATTAGACGACTGCTGCTAAATTTTTCAGAAAACAGACATTTTGTCTGGTCGACTGATAAAACCTTCGGTCGACTAATTTGACATAAATGATATTTTGCTTAGAAAATTTGTCGCGAAAGGATTAGTCGACTGGTGAGTCTATTGGTCGACTAATAAACATGAAAAATTAAATAAAGAGTTTTCTAAAAAGATTTTCATGAAGGGTTCTTTTAGAAAAGTTTTTCTAAAGACTTTTTAGGTGAAATGCAACCGAAATATGCACTCTAAGTAAGGCTCTTACAAGAATCTAAGACTTTTAATGAATTTTACATTTGCACACTAGTCTTCAAAGATTCTTCATCGAATTCTTCAATTCTTGTCATCTTTCTTTAATGCCTTAGCTGAAATGCAGTTGATTCACTTGTTCATCATCAAAACCTTGTACTTGAAGTATCATGTACGGCTTTATTGTCGTAACAGGAAGTTGTCGCTCATGTATCGCGATGCTTGACTTGTCAGCAGATCAAGGTTGAGCACCAGCGACCTGGTGGTGTCATGCAGCGAATCGAGATTCCTCAATGGAAGTGGGTGGACATCACTATGGATTTCATGATAGGGTTACCGCGAACCAGGCGAAAGCACGATGCAATATGGGTGATTATGGACAGACTCACCAAGTCTGCTCATTTCTTGCCTATCCGGATCAGTTAGTTGCTCGAAAGCTTAGCCGATTTGTATATCTGGGATATCGTACGATTACATGGTGTACCGATGTCAATTATTTCGAATCGCGATCCCAAGTTCACATCACGACTATGGGGACAATTGCAGTCTGCTTTGGGAACGAGGCTGAAGTTCAGCATAGCTTTTCACCCTCAAACAGACAGTCAGTCAGAATGGATGATTCAAACCTTGGAAGATATGTTGCGAGCTTGTATGCTTGACTGGCAAGGCGAGTGGGATTCACACTTGTGTTTAGTCGAGTTTGCCTATAATAAATAATAACAATTATCATGCCAGCATCGGGATGGCTCCGTATAAAGCATTATACGGGAGACCTTGCCGATCACCGTTCTATTGAAATGATATCAGTAATAGATCCAGCAAATCGCCTATTGTTCTTCAGCACTACACTCAGTAAGTACAGAAGATTCAAGAGCATTTGAAGGCAACTCAAGATAGACAAAAAAGTTATGCCGATAAGAAATGGTGAGAGCTTCATTTCAATGTTAATGATATGGTTTTTGTGAGTGTCACCGACAAAAAGTGTTTTTTGTTTCGGAAAGAAGGAAAAATTGAGTCCTAGATACGTGAGACCGTTCAAGATTCTTGAGAGAGTCAGAGAAACAATTTATCGAGTTGAGCTACCTCAGCAATACGACCAGATTCATAATGTTTTTCATGTGTCGATGTTAAGGAAGTACATTCCAGATTCATCACACATTTTCCGTTATGAGGACGTGGAAGTCCAAGAGGATTTGACTGTGCCTGAGCGACCAGTCGATATTGTTGATCGTCATGATCAAGTCCTGCACACCAAGATGATTTCGTTGGTCAATGTGCATTGGCAACACCATGGCATTGAAGAATGCACATAGGAGTCTGAAACAAGTATGAAGGAAAAGTATCCTAACCTATCCGAAACCTGACGTATGTGATTTTGCGGATGAAATCCCTTTTAAGAAGGGTAGGAAGTAAGATCTATAAAATTTTAAAGAAGTTTTGATGAAAACTTGTTACAAGTGATTGTTATCATTCGAGTTAGTCGAGACTTGTAAATATAGGACTCGAAAGGCAATTTCTAACCTTCCACTCACGACAATACATTTGCAAAATTTCAACGCTTGATTTGGGAGTAATCTCTAATGTCTTCTTGAGAGAAGCCTTCGCAGAAAACATCAGAAGGATCGAGCTTAGTGTCGCGTATCGGAAGCATTCAAGGTGCAACCCACGTCAACAAGGTGGCCACAAGTGGGCGCACCTTGGCTCACATGAAGGAGGCTAGTGGCAGTCACATAATAAAGCCTAAAATGAAGGAGATAGTTCACCAAGCTGGGCGATAGCAGTTTTGAAAGATTTTCAAACTAATTCAAATGTTATGTTGTGATTGGCCATGGAAGAGGCCACTTGAGAAAATTTCAGAGGTGCCACACCCTAGAAGGGCGTGAGCACCATCTCCACCCTTCATTTTTGGAGAATGAATCCCCACCACCCGTTTTGAAAACCCTAGCCTTAAAAGGCTACCTTTTGAGAAGGAGGGAGTGAATAGTGTTTATTTTTTGAAAGCTTTTCTCTCTCTTCCTCCTCCAACCGTGGGAGCTCCTCTCTCTCACACTCTTTTCTCTCCAAAAAAATAACACAAATCGTGGACACACCCTCTTCCTCCTCTACGTCTTAGAGTAGGGGTGGGTACAAAATTGGACTCCTCTCTACTCTTTGTACGAACAAGGAACCCCCCCCCCCCCCCCCCCTTACGATCGCATGCTTCAAAGGTAAGAAACTATTACACATTCTTTATGTTGTGGGTTTCCTTCCTTTTTCCATTTTCATTGGTGAGATTCTACCATGTCTGTTTTCTTGAGTTTTGTGTGAGTTTTCCTTCCACACATTTTCTTAAGATTGTTTGCCTTTTTATGCTTGCGTTTTGCTTCTTTCTTTTACATGATTGTCGTCATTTTGCAACATTCCAATCCATTGGCGTAGTTTCTATGCTTATTTCATTTTTCTTTCACCATGAGAGAGGGACCTTGTATATGAGGGAGTAGGGTTGTGGGTGAGCCCGGGATGAAACCTCTCAATGGTTCGGACCTAACCCTTTCTCTTCGTGCATACTGGGTGCTCAACAACTTTTGCCATAGGAGCCTCTTTTTGGCACTACCTATTCACCTCCTCTCTCCTCGTTGATGGCAGCTTGAGGTCTGCCTCACCATGGCTATACCTTAAGGCTGCCCATAACATTTTGTTTGAGGTATCAATTAAGGCCTGGACTGGGTTAGAACCCGACAGTCCCAACCTTTGTTGGGTTCGGTCTTGGTCGATGGCTGCCGGCCTGCACCCGCCCAGTCCAAGCTACGACCGAGGTCATTGCTTGGTGGAGTTGGGGTTCACCTTTTCCCCAGCATTACTACTCTTCCTCGCACCCCATGGCACACTCGAATGGGGGAACCACTGCAGCCTCGCCGATAGCCAAATGAGTTCAAGTAGGCTGCAATCGGTCCCTTGTGGTTCCTGCAACCCAGACTCGGTCTAGACCACACTCAGTCTAGACCAGTCCTTTCCTTTCTTCTTGCCATGCACCGCCATCTTTCCCCTCTTCTTCCGAATGCCTCTAATGGTAGGGTGCCGCAGCACCCTGGATTGGACCCAACGACAAGGAGGCGATCAGGGTTCGGGTGGAGTGAACTAGCCCAGTCCGGCTGCACACCCCCTTTGCCCTCTCATTGTGTTGGGGTAGGATTGCACCCCCCCCCCCCCTTGCAATTGAGTGCACTCTGCACTCAATTGCAGGGTCAATAGTTGCAGGGCCAGCAACTGCAAGGTCAACTGTTGCAGGGTCCAGACCTATCAACAGGCTGTTGACGGGTTGAGCAGGCTCAGTCCATCCCAGCAAGGACTGCAGCAGGCCTGCTGCAGCAGAACCTACTGAGGTCTGCTGAATGGCAGGCCCTGCAGCTTGCTGTAGGCCAAGTCAATGCCTAGGGCACCGACTTCCCTTGCCAGCAAGTTGGTCCGAACAGGACCAGACTTGCGGCCCTTACGGTTTCCCCTCTATGGGAAGCCAGTTAGCCGTAGCTAGCCAGTTGATGGTCGTGACCCTTTCCTCAGGGCTCCGTGTCTTACTTGATGAATGGGTCATGCTGGTTTGCGTGCCTAAGGCAGCAGAAGGTTTCAAGCACCTTTCCCGTCGCACCGTCGCATGTGTTTGCCGCATCAAAGATATGTGACTGTGTTCCCTTGGCAGCATGTTTGTCGCACACATTGATCTCCATTAGCAACCACCAACTATGGTTGTTCATTTTGGTTAGCATTTGTGAGGCGAATGAGCTAGTTGGCGACCACATTCGTCATTTTCCCTATCGAATATGATAGTATGGGTATGAATGCGTGCAAAAGATTATCATTAAGTGAGGCCCGCAACATTAATGCCTACGTTCCAATTTTGCCAAATTCATCGCCAAATGACATGCAAGTTAGTTTTCCCATGCCACGCTAAACAAATTCCTACTCGCCTTATGCACTTATCACATCACGACACTCATTTGAATGGCTTCGCGAAGAGTGCATGTACCGCCTAGTATGCTTGATGAGAGGTGTAAGCACGATGATAATAGAGTATGCTTGTAAATCGTCATAGTTACACTCTTACACATGTTGCACACATGTCAAAAGTATGCCCCGTATGCATGCAATATGTTATTTGCGTAAATATGCCTCTCATGTGTATCATTAATGACCGTGGAATTATTTTTGCTAGAACACCATATGCACATGATCACTTGTGGCAAAAAGAACACCATGCTAGGGTAGCTACACATTTCCAAATCATCAATGTGGACTCCCAAGAGTCATTTTTGGGCTATGTGCCATTGCTCGTGAGTGAGCTCATGTAGAGTTGTGTAGTATCCCCTACGAATTAACAACATGGTGTTATGGTCGTCTTCTTCGGCGACGTGCTCCTCTTAGCCGTGTTGAGGCTTGAGCACATGAATAGGTGGTGAAAGACCACGTTCGTGTCGCCCTGCGGAGGACACAAGGCAAGAATGCTTACATACTCCAAAGGGAGTTATGGTCCACTAAATGAGTCTAAGTAAGATAAGGCGCCCGATTACCCATTCACAAAATGTTCCACCTTAGAGAGGGTGGTTGGTATAAACCTCGAGTGACAGGTCGTTACTACGACACATTAAGGAGCAAAGGCATCCTTTTGACCTCTAGTCACTTGAAGTTAGGGAGGTCGAGGTTACCTAATGAGGTACCTCCACTACTGTAGTAGTGAGGATTGCAATCCATACCTATGCAGGGTCTTCTATCAGCCAATGGCTGCCCGCACGAGGTTACTTGGTTTGTAGCGATATCGGTTATCACATTAGAATTGAATAACAAACGCGGGTGCTCGTTTCACAGAATGTGAGTTTTCCTTCGCGTACCCGAAGGAGTAAACAAGAAGAACATAAATACTAACCAATCACATGCTGACCTTGCTTATTAAATGTTTTTACTTTGTTACTTTGGAATTGTAACATGAGTGTTTCTTACTTTTGTTTTCCTTGCTATACTATTCTTGTAGTTCTAGCACTTGTAGCACATCTTACACAGATGCTCACATGCACCTATGCTTTAAATAGATGTTCTGATCAAGTTAATTGTAGTTGCTATTTACTTTTGATTTACATCATAGCTACTATCATGTTGCATGCTTTCTTGATATATATATATATATATATATATATATATATATATATATATATATATATATATATATATATATATATATATATAATGGTTTATCTCACCACATCGCAAGAGGTTTGACCCCGTTTTATTGGGATACAGGTGATGACTGCAAGATGTGCGATGATGACTGGTGTACTGCGGAGACTTGGGACCCATAATTGGACGGACGCTGTCTTGGTTTCGGGGAAAACCTTCAGTTTTTGTGAGATATTTTGTACGGAAAATTGATGTATGTCTTTTCAGTCTCAAATTTTGTAAACCAATAGCATACTTTATATTAAGTGATTTGGTTCTTAAGTTTGATTTATTCCTGTAATTCACCCAAAGTTTCAACTAAGTTTTCCATTCCTTTTTCTCGCTTGCGCAATGTTTTCAAAAAAAAAAAGTTTTCTCTAAAAATCTTAGGATTTTCAAGGTTGGGATTTTGGGGCCTTACATCGGGTGGAGAGTGCCCTAAGATGATTATAAATATGATCAAATTAAAAAATTATGAAAATAATAGATGGAAATAATAAAATATACAAAAAAATATAAAATTTGCCTGTGTTCCAGTTAAATCGAAACTCCACGGACATCTTATTTTTATGAAATAACTAAATAGCATATCAAATGAATACCAAAAATCCTAAAAATTGACATGAACACTTCTAATAACCCTAAAAATAATCTGTATATTTTTTAAAATTATTTTAAATATATTAAATAAAAAGATGAAAAATATGTTATTTTACCTGCCATTCCGTACCTATCACAGTGTCAGACCAGAATCAAATATCAAACAACAATGAAAATTTATGAAATTTGACAGGAAAAAAACTAAACAGATTAATAAAAATAACACTTTTTACATACCATCGATACAATCTTCGGTTAGGGAGGAATCGTTCCGGCAAGTTGGCTTTAATTGCTGATGAGATTTTAATAAGAAAAAATGATAGATTTTGATTTCGGGTTAAAATAAAATAGAAATACATCATAAAAAATTATAAAAATTACATAGAAAATAGTAAACATATAGAAAAAGACACTCTTATTTACGAATCATCCATACGTTCTTCGGTTAGTGAGGAATCATTCTGGAAAGTTAGCTTTGACTCTAAATACCGACTGACAGTCGCAGAAACACAGACTCTGATTTTTAACAAAAATAAAAAAATAATCAACCATAAAAATTTATAAAAATTACATAGTATAAAGTAGAAATTTATACAAAAACAACCCTTTTTAATGGATTGGAGATATCATCTCCGGTTAAGGAGATATTGCTCCGGCAATATGACCTAGGGTTTAAACATACTTACCGATTCAGGCAAAATAGGGTTTGGTTTCGGGCTAAAACATGATGGTAACTTACCATGAAAATTTATAAAAAATTCACAGAATACACTAGACATGCATACAAGTATGCTGCTATTTACGGATCAGAAAAGCAATCTTTGGTTGGGGAGATATGCCTCTGACAAGATGACCCTTGGTTTACACAACATTTTCCCAGTTCGGTTCAGAAGACAGACTTCAGTTTTGATTTTTGAAAATAGGGTTACAGATCTAAAAAAAAAATAATTTTTTATTAGAAACCGTGGACAGATGCATGATTCTACCATAAAATTTTTTGTATTTAAATAACGAATATAAATAGGCAAAACAACATCATTATCAGATAACCAGAATTGTATATCTCATAGATAAAACCCTAATCATGATATATTCCAATTTATGTATGTAAAAACCATAAAAATATGAGATTAAGGGCTCTTGATCATGCTTGAATATGTAGATGATGAAAATAACTTAAACACAACATGAAAAAAAATAAAAAAATCACTGGAGCATGGACTGAATTTGATTTAGCTATTAGAAAAGAAGGATTTGACCTATAGAAGGTTGAATCACGATCTTTTTCGGACATTTAACAAAATAAATATGATCTAAACATTTTTAATGGATTAAAAATGTGTAAAACATATTATGAAAGCATTAGATCATATTCTTGAATCATATTTATCGTTCTTGAATGAAAACAATGCAAAAATCCAACACATAGGGGGGCAGCAATGAGGTATTCAATGGAAAAATGTGGAAAACAATAAAAAAAAAAGCAAAAAGAAAGGGATGCTCACCTTGGTGGCTGCTGCTGGAAATAATAAAATATGCAAAAAAAAAATAAAATTTGCCCGTGTTCCAATTAAATCGAAACTCCACGGACATCTTATTTTTATGAAATAACTAAATAGCATATCAAATGAATACCAAAAACCATAAAAATTGACATGAACACTTCTAATAACCCTAAAAATAATTTGTATAATTTTTGAAATATTTTAATATATTAAATAAAAAGATGAAAAATATGCTATTTTACCTGCCATTCTGTACCTATCACAGTGTCAGACCAGAATAAAATATCAAACAACGATGAAAATTTATGAAATTTGTCAAGAAAAAACTAAACAGATTAATAAAAATAACACTTTTTACAGACCATCGATACAATCTCCGGTTAGGGAGGAATTGTTCCAGCAAGTGGCTTTGATTGCTGATGAGATTTTAATAAGAAAACAAGATAGATTTTGATTTCGTGTTAAAATAAAACAGAAATACATCATAAAAAATTATAAAATTTACATAAAAATTAGTAGACATATAGATAAAGACACTCCTATTTATGGATCATCCATACAATCTCCGGTTAGGGAGGAATCATTCCAAAAAGTTGGCTTTGACTCTAAATACCGACTGACAGTTGCAGAAACACAGACTCTGATTTTTAACAAAAATAAAAAAAGAATCAACCATAAAAATTTATGAAAATTATATAGTATAAACTAGAGATTCATACAAAAACAACCCTTTTTACGGATTGGAGATATCATCTCCGGTTAGGGAGATATTGCTCTGCCAATATGACCTAGGGTTTAAACATGCTTACCGATTCAGGAAAAATAGGGTTTGGTTTCGGGCTAAAGCATGATGCTAACTGACCGTAAAAATTTATAAAAAATTCACAAAATACACTAGACATGCATACAAGTATGCTGCCTTTTATGGATCAGAAAAGCAATCTTTGGTTGGGGAGATATGCCTCTGACAAGATGACCCTTGGTTTACACAACATTTTCCCGGTTCGGTTCAGAAGACAAACTTCAGTTTTGATTTTTGAAAATAGGGTTACAGATCTAAAAAAAAAAATTTTTTTTTATTAGAAACCGTGGACAGATGCATGATTCTACCATAAAAAATTTTGTATTTAAATAACGAATATAAATAGGCAAAACAACATCATTATCAGACAACCAGAATTGTATATCTCATAGATAAAACCCTAATCATGATATATTCCGATTTATGCATGTAAAAATCATAAAAATATGAGATTAAGGGCTCTTGATCATGCATGAATATGTAGATGATGAAAATAACTTAAACACAACATGAAAAAAAAAAATCACTGGAGCATGGACTGAATTTGATTTAGCTATTAGAAAAGAGGGATTTGACCTATAGAAGGTCGAATCGCAATCTTTTTCGGGCATTTAACAAAATAAATATGATCTAAACATTTTTAATGGATCAAAAATTTATAAAACATATTAAGAAAGCATTAGATCATATTTTTGAATCATATTTATGGTTCTTGAATGAAAAGAATGCAAAAATCCAACACATAGGGGGGCGACAATGAGGTATTCAATGGAAAAACATGGAAAACAATAAAGAAAGGCAAAAAAGAAAGGGATGCTCACCTTGGGGGCTGCTGCTGCTGGAACTTGAGGAGGAAGAAGGAGTGAGAGGGAGAGAGAGAACAAGATCAGATGGATCGACCTCCCCTAGAGGGCCCTATTTATAGATTTTCAAAACTCTTTATTAAAGAGTTGGATTTGTTTTAAAGAGTTTCAAAAAATCAAAGCTAGGGGGGGGGGGATTGATTTTTCTTGAAGAGTTCCAATCTAACAAAACTCTAGCTAATTAATCCTAATTGACTCCTAATTAAACTTTGAAAATTTTCAAATGTGGCACCATCTATGTGGGCCCACATTTGTTTTTTTTAAACCCCTAAATAGAAGTTAAAACCAAGGTTAAAATACCAAAACAAAAATAGAGTTCTAAAATCAATTAGATTTTGACTTTTCAAATTTCAACTTGGTTAAAACTCTACTTAATCCTAAATAAACTTAAATACCCTCAAATGTGGCATCACCTAATGTGGGCCCCATTTGATTTTTCAAAAATGATTTTAAAAAAAGGGAAAATAAAGGGGTTAAAAACAAGATTTTTCAAAAAGCTTTAAAAAGACACGTGTTTATAGATTTTTTTGTATTTTTGAAATAAGTAAAGCATGAAATAAGATTTAATAAAGATGGAAAAATTAGGGCGGGCCCCACTTGAAGAAAATTGGCAAAATTTAGAAATTGGTTTAAAAATCAAATTTAAAACGAATCCAGATCGTTTTTCTAAGAAAAATACTTTGAAATAAAGGAACATAAAGCCCTGGGGGTTGGCCAAATGGTAAATGTCGATTTAAAACCCAGGTTTTTTCTGAAATTGATTTTGAAAGAAAGGTTTTAAAATCGAGTCTGGATTTAATATTTTGAAAACAAGAGTGCCGGATCTTGAAAATGATATGCCATGACATGAAATGTCATGCAAAATGCAAACCCTGGATGAGAGATTTGAAGTCCCAGACCCCTGGCAGAGATGAAGAATTGAGAATTCTTGTCTGAGGATGAAAATTGAGTGTTGGATATCAAATCCAATATTGGATCTGATCCAAATGTGAGTTGAATCTCGGATATAGCTAAAATTTTCAGGAAAGAACTCATCCGAGCTCAGATTGGTACTTGTACTAGCTTGAAAGATTGATAGATCTGAAGTTTTGAAGGGAAATGCTCGTGAAATAATTTTGCTCCTGCAGGGCACAGAGTGACACTAAAAAATGAGGTTTAAATTGGATTGAACTGGATTTTAGGGTTTCTAAACTTAAAAGAACTAAAAAGAACTAAAAAGTCACTAACTCAACTAAACTCCTAAGCTAGATGACTGAGAAATGACATCATTCTTAGTGAAAATGGTAAGAAATGAACACTAGAGTGAGGTGAGTTGCAAAAATGTACTGAGAGCGAGTTGAAATGAAGGTCAATTATACTAAGGTAAACTAAATCTGGATCTCAAACACCAGCTGGACTGACTGGACTTAGCTCAATTTAAGCTAAGATGAGCTGAAATGGGCTAAAATGGACTCCAACAGTATGGAAAATGGATTTGAACTAAAACTGAATCACTTGAACTCTCGGTGAGCTCAAGTTAAATACAAGGAAACATGATTGATTAGATTTGACTGACTCGAGAGCAATTGGCTAGAATTCAAGCTAGAATTGAGCTCATTTCTCAAGAAATGAACTAATTTTAACTGAAATGGTCAGAAATGAATAGGATTCGCTCATCATGAGCTCCAAAGAGCTAGAAATGACTGACATTCTAACTGTTCTGAACTCAAAAATGAGCTTGATTGACTCTGACTGACAAAGACTTGAGGTGACCTAGGGGTAAAATGGTAATTTCACTGACAAAAGGGGCGAAATGATACCTAAACTAGACTGGTCCTAGGGTAGATTGACCTAAGAAAATTGGCATTTGTTGAAAGAGGGTGTTTGAAAATGAACGAAGAAAATTTGAGGTGTTTACACCTGATAGTTGCTAACCTAGGATAGCTCGCTTAGGATTTTCTCACACTTTTGTGGGAAAATACTAAGTAGCTACTCTAGTATAGGCTTGAAATTTACTTTTCCAACTTAATATATATATATATATATATAGAGAGAGAGAGAGAGAGAGATGGGTAAGTATGAAATTGATATGTGTTAAATGGGTTTTTCTACCCTTTCGGTGTTTTTTTCGTAGTTCTGACCAGGGTTACCGAATCACCATAGGACATGGGAAAGCGTGCTTCCCCAAAGCACATTTCAGATGCACAAAGTGTGGCTCTTCCGAAACATGTTGGGAAGTGCCAAAAAAATTGGAAAGCGCGCTTCCTATTTATGGAAAGTACACTTCCCAATTTAGGAGAAGCTCTTTGATGGTTCTTGAGGAGTCTTGAAGGTGAAGCTTTGTCTTCTTTTTCTACCTTGAATGTTCAACATATAAGATAGTTCTAGACCATTATCAACTTGTTTATTGAGTGATTCTAGTTCAAAATAGATGTTGAGCTAACAATAATCTAACTCTATAATATTAAGCAGAACAAGGATGAGGATGCTCAGGACTTTATAAATAGGTAGAGATCAGTGCATTATCGCATGAAACACCCAATCCGGGAGTCCCATGCCATCACCCTTATTATGAACAACTTCGATCAGCCTCTCAAGGGCCTCTTAGTTACTAAGAAGTATGAGACCTTCATGGATCTTGTCGATGTTGCCACTTGGATGTTAGAAAACCTTAAAAGAGTCATGTATAATAGGATTTTGGTAAATACTGGGTCATAAAAAGATAGACCTGAAAAGGAAGAAGTGTCGCTACTCCTCGAAAAGCAAAGAAAAAGTTTGAGACTCCTTAACAAAACTAGGGGCAAACCCAAAGTCATAGATGAATTAAAGATAAAGAGTTAATTGAGATCCAACAGACTCAATCTCAAGTCCTCGATATTTTACTGCAAAAAAGGTTTTTGAAATTGCCCAAAGTATCAAATCCTCTTTAGATGAAAAGAAGGAATCTAACAAAGTTCCACAAATATCATTAGGATCGCCTAGACAAAGGTGAACTGATCTTAGAAAATGAAGAATCTCAAGAGGAACCAAGTTGCATTTAGAATGTGAAAACTCCACATGATTAGCAAAGTTGAACAAATGTTGAGAAATTTGACTTTTCTGATTAGAAAGGAGCCTCACAATCGTTTGAATCACCACAGTCTGCTTGCACTGAGGTCCACTAATGTGAGACTCAAGCCAAGTAGGAAGAATAGAATGCTTTTGGCTAGGTCCCATAAAAACTGGTTGTATTTGAGTAATCCAGTGAGACTCTGTAGACATCCCATTTTGGACCAATATATTTTCTATGCCAAAATCCCTAAATTTTATCACCAAAGATGAATTCAATATGCTTTTGACTTTTAAAATTATCTCTTTAAGGGTTTTGACCCAAAAAAAATTAAAAAGTATGCTTTAAGCTTTTTAACAAGACAAAAATCAAGTCAATCTGATATCAGAATTAAAAGTTATGACCAAAATGAATTTCAGGGTGCTAATAACACATTCAGTTGTCATTGCCATGCTTTGAGCTGTTGTTAACCATCTTGAATTTTTGTCAGTACCTACTATCTTATGGGTCATGACACCAACACCCCTCAATGACACATTATATTGTCATTAAGATCTATCACTTCTCATAAATTGTCATAATTAGTTGTCATTCCCCATAGTTTGTCATCACTAGATGGGTTAACGACACATTCATTTATCGTTAATGCAAAATGTATCCTCAACCATCTTTTCTAATAACAGATTCATTTGTCATTAATAGATTATGAGAGTTCTTTTCAGAAAGCATGTTCATCCCTTGTCCTCACCACTTACCTTTCAAAAGTAAGCCGAAATATCCATTTTTTCCAAATTCTATTTACAAAAAATAAAGCTTTCATTCAAGGAAACATGCCTTGGATGAATCATATCCCTTTATTCAAATCAATCCAATAGGAATCGTCCATCCATATGGATTCCGGATATGCAAAAAAAAGATCAGATCCACTACAAAATCTATAAATGAGGGGCCACCCCTTATAGAAGATATGGACTCTCTCTCTCCTAACACCCTTTGCGAGAATCCATATAGAATTGAACATAGCCTAGTTTTACCTGACATCAAGCCTACTGTAGGACCCAGATCTCCCAATCTCATACCGATTTTGAGCTTGTGCCTAGCCGAAGTGCCGCCCATGCTTTCATACTCGTCAACCGTAGAAAGGGCTACCTAAGCCCGATATGAGATTTGGTGCATTTTGATTTATATTTTATTTATTCTATTTGTTTTCACAAGTTTAGATCTTGCTAATGTTGATATATTGTTTGTGTTTTCAAGTTTTTCTTGACTTTTCGTGGTTCTCATCATCGAACTTGTCTTTTTTGTGGGTATGCATCTGAGGTACGTAGTTTGACAATGCCACTGCTCAAAATGAAGATCAGAGGTCTCTGGCTCGGTTGATCCCTACTCAATAGAGGAGGAAAGGCACGAGAACAACCTTCATATCTCAAGTTCAGATCCGAAGAATGGATCTATTTTTTCAAAGAAAAATATCTTTCGTGAGAACCTTTTTGTTATTTCTTTTCAAAAACGAAAGAGGGATCTACAAAATGGAGATCACGATGGGACTATTTTTTTTACTCAAAGATCTAAGTTTCTGGATCGAAGCAATATTTTAATCTTGAAAAGCTAAAAGCCTCTATTTTTTGTTACAAATGATTGAGGATGTTATTTCATGTGTTAAGATTGAATTAGCTTTTAAAAGACCTGAAACCACTGAAAACCTTTGAATATATTCTTTTGAAAAATATTTTATCAAATGAGACTTCAAAAATACCCTTTAAAAATATTTGGTGTGCTTGGTGACACTTGGTCTTCTTTGAAATGATATAAAAATCACCTTTTTCTAAACACTTCGTATTCTTGACGACTAACAAAGTATTCAAAAATTCACACCCAAAAACTCAAAGAATGTGAATGAATACATCTTGATTTTTGATGAGTCATGTCATGACGTGATGTTGGAGACCAAAGATTGAAGTTGGTTAAATTTTTTTGTGTGCCAATAGGCTTGTGTTTGTGGCTTGATAAAGCTTTATACTAAACATATTATATGTGTTAGAAAGTGACCTTGAATGCAATAGGTTAAAAAATGAACCGATAAACACGCACATAAAGTGAGAATACACAAACCCACTAAGGGGTAACCAAATGCACATAAAGTACAAACTCAGAAACCCACAAAGGGGTAAAGCCAAAAGGGCTAAAAAGAATGAATCTTCATTAAGGGAGAGGGTAAAAACCCTTATTAATTTACAATGGGGTAAGACCCCTATTTATAAGCCACTTGGAGACCTTGGAAGGGGCTCAACTAGTCGTTCGAGCCCCTCCAATGGTTAGAATTCTAACCGTTGGAAGGGGTCCAACGACTAGATGTTGGACCCTATTCCAAGGTTGACTAAAGTCAACCAAAAGAAAAATAAAAGAAGAAAAGAAAAGAAAAGAAAAGAAAAGAAAAGAAAAAAAGAGAAAAAATAATTACAGTCATATTCATAATTATGAATATGCGCAAAAAAGGGAAATGACCAAAATGCCCCAGAGGGCTTACAATTAAAGAAATATATATTTATATATATGTAAGTAGATACATATACATTGTGTGTGTGTGTATATATATATATATATATATTAAGAGATACAATTTAAAAATATGCACTTGTTATTTTGGCATTCCAGTACTTTTGGTGCTAGTGATTGTGAGCGTTACCAACTAGACCTTTTGGCTGTGGTTGTCATGGTTACGATGGTTGGGATGAACTTTTATCCTGTACAGAACTTTTATTTTGTGATATTGAATTCTTGCTATGGTGTTTTTTGCTTGGCTTTCTTACTAATTTTTATATGTACGCAAAATGGTAATGTAGATAGTGATTGATTTGGTATGTGAAATACAGACGTGGGTGATGAATGCATTTATATGTGAAATGGGCAGGTAGATGATGACTGGTTTTGTTTGTGGAATGGCAGGTGGATGATGAATTGATTTTGATGTGAAATGGGCAGGTGAATGATGAATTGATTTTGCATATGAAATGGGCATTGTTATTTGTGGTCATTGCATGTGAAATCAAATGGTTAATTGTGATCATTTGTGTATGAAATGGGCAGGTGAATGATGAGTGATTTCGTATGTGGAATGGCAGGTGGATGACGAATTGATTTTGCATGTGAAATGGGTAGGTTATTTGTGGTCATTGCATGTGAAATGGAATGGTTAATTGTAATCATTTTTATATGTGAAATAGGGAGGTTATCTGCGATGTTATACATGCGAAATAAGCATGGAAATTGTGATAATTATATGTAAAACATTGTGATATTTCTTGGATTTTGCATCTTGAATTTTGGATTTTGGTCAAACCTGAGATCCAATTCCATTTGTGGTTCCCAACATAGGACCGTACATCATTTGTGTATTGGGTCACATATTGGTGACTTAATAATGTTAAGCAAACCAAACATAATACCTTTTACTAGGTACTTTTTATGAATTTTGCATCTTGAGTATTTGGATTTGGATTTAGATTTAGATCCAAGATCCAAATTCACTACGTTGGCCCCAGCACAATTGAGAGCTTCTTTTGGTGAACCGGTGAATGTTTGGAATTGGATATATCTAAATCCAATCCATAAACTCAAGGGTTGGAACACATTCTCATTTTTTACAAATTTACAATCAAACGTACGATAAATTCTTCCACATGCCTTATTCAACATTAATCAAAAGCACGATAAATTCTTCCTGTGAAAAAAAACTCCAACGAGAATTTTATCTCTTTGTAGAACTTAATTGTGAATGCAATATGTATTTATTTCGGGAGAAACTTAAGTATTATCATGGAAGAAAAAAAAAATTCCAAAGTGAATTTATCTCTAGCAATCAAACACGCCAGACCACACATAAAAACATTCATTTCTTATTTGATTTTCCATAAACATCCTCAGATTTTTTTACAATTGTCGTTACATTTTCAATAATGATCCTTACATTTCAAAATGTTGCTTGAAGGGTGGTTTTGCTATGGTTGGGAAAAAAGAGAGATTATTTGTAAAAATGACCAATGATTTTGAAAAATGAAATAATAGAAGAATGATTTTGGGTCTGCCTTATAAAGATGGGGTGATTATAGAAAAAAACTCCATTGAAAAACTTTTCATCTACTTGCTAGTGCGTAGGGTTGATCGTACCAAATGACTACCACGTAAAATTAGAGATACATGTCCGAGCATCCCTGTTTATTATTTACCATCAGACATGACTGCAGCCTAAGTTGACCCGAATTTTAGGCACATAGTTTCGATCCCGAGACTTGTGGGTTATGGGTTGTGTCTAAGTAGATTTTTGTGGGCAAAAACAAGACTTTTTGAAATTGGGTGAGTGGATTTGGTTGTTGCAGGTTTCTAAGAGTGAAGGATAAGTTTTAGAGGGTCTAGGCAGGGGCTGAACACACATGAGGAAGGTTTGGACACATTTTGGGAGGGCAGGTGTGTCTTGTCTAAGAAACAAGACTGCACCGGTCTACTAGAAGCGGTTTGGGTTCCTATTACTCAACAAGGTATGTAAAGGCTATAAGCTACTCATAAAAGATGAAATATCATTAAAGAAGCTTGAGGTACCTAAGATACTCTATGGATGAAGGCAGATCAACAGAACCATGGCTGATGACATGGACAACACTGGATCTTGAGGTGCAGTATTACACTGTTCTTGGAGACAAGGTGCTTGAAGGGCTTGGGACCCTCAAGAAAGGCAACCAGGCCTCCAGGAGGAGGTCATGACCAACACGGAGGAGGTCATGACCAACACTGCTCATACACATAAGTGAGGGGTGGAACACGTCCAAGAGAGAGAAACATCAAAGAGAGAGAGTAGATAAGGTAGAAGAAGATAAAATAGAAGAAATCAATTATTCCAATTGCATAATGACATAGTTTGATAAAAACCCCATAATAAAATCCTAGGCCACCGTATATAGTGTTTGTCATGGGTTGGGTCCGGCTCCAATCCAAATTATATAATCTAACCCATAAACCTCATACAACATTAATTACTAAAAGAATGCATTAATAAAAAGACAACATACTATTTTAGACTCCTTCTCCCCCCCCCTACCAATTTGAAAAGTAGGAGGTGCCCCCTCTTTCATTTTCTTTCTTTCCTTTCTCCTTCACAAGGTGATTCCCATTTGTTAACTTTATGGTTCCTCTAATTTAACCAATTTTCTTTCATTTTCTCCTTCTTCATTCATATTTCTAGTTTCCTCACAAGTTAGAAAATTTTATCTCTTTGTAGGGAGCTCTCCTTGTGTGACATATGTCCTCTTTATGAGACTCATATCTTTCTTCTCTTCTTGAATAGGAAGAAGACATGTGTTCTTTGACTTTTAGACACTCATTCAGCCATATAAGCTTTCAAATCAGTATAATAGACCCCACACAAGCTAAAATTGCCTCCATGGGGCATGAGGTGTAACATCCCAAAAATTTTAACCTTATTATAGTTCAAATATTGAAATTTTGAATCCATTTTTTTTTATAAGTATAAGTAAATCAGATCTTATAATACAGAAACGATTTTTAAAAACAGTTAAGAATTTGGGTGCGGTTACACTAAAGATAACAATCAAATCAAAATGTACTGGATATACACATTTCAAACCACGTACAATATAAGACTGAAATATAAAAAGTTTTAATTTTATTTTAAATCATAGTATGAAAATAATACTTCAGTTTCTACATGATCAAGTACTTAAAATAAAAAGATCATGAATACCAAGATCACAAGGTAAGAGTGGACCCTCGAGGATGCAGCTCGACTAGCCCTTCACTCCAACTACTCATCATACTTTATCTGCATTATCTGCCCCCCATAAACCGGGGTCAGACTCGCTAAAGTCTAGTAAAGCAACCCAAACTCAAACTTAAAGAAAACATATCAAGCATTTAAAGGTAAAGATATTCACCCATCGTCAAGTGATAGACAATAGAACAACGTCCTATGAGTCATTACATTTCAAGCACTCGAATATAAAGTATTTAAAAGCATTTTATCACTTAATATTCTATTCAACCTTAACTCATGTAATAAAGCATAATCTATATGCATTCAAGTCATACAAGTTATCGCATATATATATATATATATATATATATATATATATATATATATATATATATATGCATCTAAGACATTCAGATCATTGCATCATTTTCATATGCATTCATAATTCTTATAAACAATAAGTCAAATCACATTTAACCATTCCAACGTGAAATACACGCACATACCTTATAAGTAATTTAGTTAGATATTCATGATACACATCAATCATGATACATAGGTGTGATATATTTACTCAGACAATCATAATGCAATCATTTGCAATGAAACTATGTAGGTGTGATGTATCATTCACCTAATAAGTCAAAATTAGTTATTTGTAGGCGTGATGTGTCATTCACCTATACGCTAACATAAGCGTCATAATCATAACCTAATATCAAAATCTAAAATCAATAAGGATCTGATTATTATATCTGAATTCAATATATAATCATGCTATAATAGAAAAGCCAAATCTATAGATTCATAACTGGCTATCTCAATCAACTCAGAAGATCATCATAATTTATCATAACATTTCATTTATTCATAATAAAGATTTGCAAAATTTACGTCGAATCACCTGGTCTGAGAAATGTACAACCTCACAAGGAGTTACCGCCCTAGACGGATGGTCTACCTAGTCTTGGACAATGCACTTCCTCACAAGAATATACCATCTTTGAGGGTTACCCGCTCTTAGACAATGCACTTCCTCGCAGAGACTTACCGCTCTAGCCGAATTACCTGATTTGGTCATGCACACCCTTATAAAGAATCCTTTGGGAACAGTTCTTCAATGAGTACCATATCCAGTGAAAACTATTATGATATATGCATTAATACAATTGACCACTCTCAGGGTCGATAACCATTAACACGGGCATAAGCATGCATATAATCAAAGCATCACACCATACATCACTTCATATGACATTAAAAGTATAAAATCACACATTTAACCAATAAGGCTTCATAAACCAAAGTTTACTATTGAACTTAAACATTTATCGCATGCATTCATAATTTCATTTCACGTGGCATTTAAATCATATCATACATAAGCATATTATCCTACGCATCATATCATTGACACAAAGAACATTGCAATCCGTAAATTGAACCTCAAAGCATGTGTAAACAAAATATGAGTTTTATGCATGCATACGTGAACATGCACATTTCATAATACAAAGCAATTAAACCTCAACATATATAACTCCTATGTAGTTCGCGATTTGCACACACGATAAAAGTCATATACATTTTTCACCATATGAATCGATATATCACCTTAGATATAATTGTGTAAGGGTTTGTCAAAATCTTATTGACCATCCTACCGTACATCATACACATATATTTCTCAAGCAAACAAGACATACAAGTTCAAAACAATTTCTAACATTCGCATGATTTCTTCTATGCAAGAATAAATGAGTCAATCATATGACAAGACAATATATATAACATTCACAGTATGCATCGAACAAGACTTATACATGTCCATAGTAGTTATATGTGCACCATGTATCAAATTCATACAAACACACAAATCAACATAGTATGTGCAAACTAAAGTATGATGAGACACATTGCATACATATTATACATTCATAAGTGCACAGGCATTCAAACCCACACATAGATGTACCTGCAACAAACACACTCCAGATTCCGCTAACTACAATCATGACAAGCATGATCTTTGAACTACAATCACAAGAGTCCTAGATATCCACAACTAAGTGAAGTGTATGAGCATAACTTGTATTTGCAATTCATTTAGATATTCAGTGCAACATCATGCTTATACAATTAGTGCCTAAACATGCTCTCTATAAGTTTAGTTAAGGCATTTTACTTTAATAATGTGAAGAACAATGAATCAAAACTCAAAAGACTGAGGAGTTTTAAAGTCCACAAAGACTGCTACCCAAGTAATACAACGAACCCTTCGTGTGCGATCACAAATGCCAAAAACTCCAAAAATGTCAATTATAACAAGATTAGCCAAAAATAGCAATTTACCCTATAAATCATTACCAAGAACCAAATAACACATAAATACACTCCAATAATTTACAAACTCCATCAAAAATACATTTAAATATAATATATATTATATATATATAGTGATTTATAGCCCAAAATAGTTCTATAAATGCAAATTATATCCTGATTGACTTGAATGAACAAACAAATATATAATAAATAAATAAATAAAATTCAAAAGCTAGAAATACATTTCTAATTTGGAGATAAAAAATAAGTTCTTTATTTATTAATAATCTTTAACAATTACGGGTTTTATATGAGGTGACATATTGGATTTGAAGCACAGATCCTGAGGTGCCTTTCACAGTATGGGTCGTATAACAAGTGAGGATGGCAACTCCTGAATCTTAGCCCGTATAGACTAGACTCATTACTTTAAAAATAAATGGACCACAAACTAATATCTATACCCGATATCCCGCTATGCCTGCTTCATTGAAGCCAAAAATTGAGACATCAAATCCTTCTGAAATAAAAATAACACCATGAGATATTGAAGCTGATTTTGAACCGCAACAAACCACCACACTCAACACCACTTTACTCCTCAAAGTTGTAGAGTCTATGACCCACCTGATTGGCTTCTCCACCTGAATCAAAATTTTAAACTTGGTCCTTGCCAAACACTTTATCCACATAGTTCACCATTACTGTCGAGAAGTCTCACTTGTTGAGCTTTAAGCTTTTAAGTCA
Organism: Nuphar pumila; assembly: GCF_984573655.1. Lineage (NCBI taxonomy): Eukaryota > Viridiplantae > Streptophyta > Magnoliopsida > Nymphaeales > Nymphaeaceae > Nuphar > Nuphar pumila. Next base: position 23,758,674 of record NC_143264.1, read on the forward strand.
TTGGAATTTGAATACCACATGGACTTCAAAGATGGAAATTTGATATAAATCAGCCATAAGGCTCGCTCCTTGAAGCTTCACAATCACATCCAACCACTTAACACCTATGCATTTTGCCCCATCCTCGATCATAGGATCAAATCAGGAGTGCTCTTTGTAATGTTCCCTAGTAATATTTGCTTGAACAAAATTATGAGGGCTCCTCATATCAATATGCATGTCTACCTCATGGCTTTGCACCTCGTGATGGATATGCACCAAATTTAGTGTTGACATGGTTATGAAAGCATGATAGGGGATGATGTGAGGCAATTTTACCTAAGCATCCACATCACTAACTGGTTCATCCTCTAGTAGTTTCAACTCACTACCTGATTCCTAAACAAGTGAATCGATGGGATGGTTTGGCATCTGCATGGTTAGCTCCTTTTATTGTTTTTCCTCGCATAACTTAGCCATCATGTAGGCCTCCTCCAGGCTACGTATACTTTCTGCCAAGACCTCAATGTGTTGGTCCTCCCGTAGGCCTCTGAGATAAGACCACATTTGGGTCTCTCGATCGACATGTTGTAACAATGCTCATAAGTTCTCAAACTCTGCATGGTAATCATCCAAGCCATCGTCTTGGTTGAGTCTTTTTCAGTTTTATGTGGTAGTTAAACCACATTGTGGACTCGAACCTTTCTATGATGACAACCATATACTCTTCCAAAGAGAATTTTTCATGTACGATGGTTAACCATTAGTGTCATTGTAGAGCGCCCCCATTCAAGTGGGTGACCACTTCATCCATGCAAGCATCATAGGGCATGACATGGCAAGCCAAGAAGTGCATGCACTCTCATAACCACTCTTGCACATTTTTTCTAGAAAATTGAGTGATTTCATCTCGTTCCTTTCCCCATGGGTGAATCATATAGTTATGCTCCTCATGAACATCAAATTGTGACAGATATATCACCAAGAATCGAGGGAGTTGAACCCCCCACTTGTCCTCTGTTAATCGAAGGCTCTGTATAAGCTACATAGCAAGGGAAGTATGAAGCCTCTGCATGATCTGCCCACGTTGTTATGAACCTTTTAATGCACTAAATACACTTGGTTTGCTCAGTGCTTGGTTGCCTTTGTCGAAGCAACTCTATTGAGATATGTTCGGGTGGTGCCTGGACTTGTTCAACGTGATGGTAGACTTCACCACTCTAATCTCCAACATGGAAGGTCCCTAGGGACTCCATAAGATGTTATTTCTTCATTGTTGTTTTAGTCTCACACAAGACTAAAGACTTTGGGGAGTGATACACGTGGTACTCTCGCTTTGATGGCAGTTTAGCCATATCATTGTGAAACTTTATTTTGCACGGATTGCCAAGTGACTTGGTAAATTTTGATGGCCTCTTTTGGTTAGCCCTTGCGGCCACTCCCTACAAGAACTCATTTACGCTTAGATCAATGAGGGTCATTGGTCAATTGGTGTGGTTTACGATATGTTTGGTGGTTCACTAATGAAAACTGGACATACTAGGGTAGGTTCAGTTGGTCATAGTATAGAGAAACCAGGTTGTTGTAGAAAAATTATATCTTAAGATTTAGAACACAAAAGATCTTGAAAATTGGTCACAATTTGGCCAATAGATATACGAGCTCACCCACCAAATTTTAGGTAGAAACTCTCGAAGGTTGGGCTCAGTGAATTTTTGAAGGGGGGGGGGGGGGGGGTCACTGTCAGGACTTGATCCATGTGCTAGGTCTGACTGGGTCTAAGTATTGAAATTTTTGGGGCAAACTGAGGCATTTCTGAGCTAGATTTTTTTACAGTAAATTTTCAACACGATGGGGAGATATAAAATAAGCTTTTTAGAATTTTTTTATTCTCAAGTGTCTTATGTTGAACCAAAATCTTGTCTCTTACAAGAACTCTGGGCCTTGCTTGGGAGGGGCCTAACGAAGTCTATACGACTCTGATTTGAGAAAAATAAAATTCTAAATTGATGCTCCATATGCATAGAATCTAATAAAAAAATATTAGAGCCAATAGGCTACTCTACAGGTTACACCAACCAAAATGTGTTTGGGACAATGACGACTATGGATCTGATCTTCGATAGCTGGATCTCGCTTCTCATGCCTAGATCTCGGTCTTGGCAATTATGAAACTCTGTGAAATCCTCTAGGCTTTACTTTGATACCAATTATTACAACCAATAATTTAGACATATAGTTTCGACACCAGGATTTGTGGGTTATGTGGGTTATGAGTTGTGTCTAAGTAGATTGGTGGGCTAAAACAAGACTCTTTTGGAATCAAATGAGTGGATTTGGTTATTATAGGTTTTTAAGCATGAGGGGTTAGTCTCAGAGGGTTTAGGGGACTGCTAGGGATGTGCATAGGGGATGAACATACTTGAAAAGGGTCTGAACATGTTTTGGGAAGTCAAGTATGTAACAGTCTAAAGAATAAGACTGCACTACTCTACCCGATGTTGTTTGGGTTCCTATGACTCAATAAGGTATGGGATGACTATAGGCTACTCCTAAGAGATGAAATACCATTAGTATGGTCTAAGGTACTTGAGAGATTCCAGGGATGGAGGCAGATTAACAGAACCATGACTATTGGCACAAATAACACCATATTATAAGGTGCAATATAACTTTGTTTTTGGAGACAAGGTGTGTGAAAGTCTTGGGCCCTTGGAGAGAGACAACCAGGCCTCCAAGGTAGAGTAGGTCATGACCAACACTGCTCATACATACACATGAGTGAGTGGAAAATGTCCAAGAGAAAAAGAGAAGAGAGAGACGTTAGAGAGAGAGAAAAAATCAATTATTCCAATTGCATAATGACATAATTTGATAAAAAAACCCATAATGAAATCTCAGGCCACCATATATAGTATTTGGCCAGGGTTGGGTCCAACTCCAATTCAAATTAGATCTAACCCATAAATCCCATAAACCCCATGCACCCTTAATTACCCCAAAAATGCATTAATAAAAAAAACATGCTATTTTAAACCCCTTTCATAAAATAAAAAAGAATGATTGAGAGGAGGAGACTTTCCGCCCCAATTTTGAAAGTAGGGGGATCCCCCCTCGTTTCTCTTCTTTCTTTCCTTTTTCTTTATAAGGTGGCCCCCACTTGTTGACTTTGTGGCTCATCTAATTTAGCCACTTTTTTTTTCCTAATATCCTTCTTCCTTCATGTGCTAAGCGTCTTCACTAAGTTAGAAAAACTTTTCTCCTTGTAGGGAGCTCTCATTGTGTGTCATGTGTTCTCCTTATGGGACCTATATCCTCTTCTCTTGCATTAATAAGAAGATGGCATATGTTCTTTTAACTTTTTCATACTATATGCAACCACATAAGTTTTCAGATCAGCATAATGGTCCCCAGATCCCCACACAAGCTGAAATTTCCACACATGGGGCACGAGGTGGTGTCTTAGATTTGTAGCACTGTAAAACTAAAAATTTTAGAGATAATTTGTTTTTTAAAATATCTTTTTCTTTTCTTTTAAAAACATAGTGGAAACCTTTTTACTTGGAAAACCCTTTTTCCAAAGCGTTGGTCCAAGAAAATTACTATGAAATAAGACTTTTGCTCGATTTGACAAAAACCATAATTTTATTTATAATTGATAATTTGTTTATGCAAATTTTTGTTTCAATAATATCAGAGTTCCAAAGGTATAAGATTCCCCACAAAAGCAGTCTCAGGTCAGCATCCTTCAATGTCCTTGAGCTTCCCGTGTCGTACACACCCCTTCTACATACCACTGAGTGCTTGAAAAAAAGATTCAAATAAAAAAGTGAGGCAATA